>NC_083361.1:79949543-80252573 GCF_030254825.1 Meriones unguiculatus | reverse complement strand
CGATTGTTTTGAGTTAACTTTGTATCCGGCCACTTTGCTGAAGGTGTTTATCAGCTGTAGGAGTTCCCTGGTAGAGTTTTTGGGGTCACTCATGTATACTATCATATCATCTGCAAATAGTGATAATTTGACTTCTTCCTTTCCAATTTGAATCCCCTCAATCTCCTTCAACTGTCTTGTTGCTCTAGCAAGGATATCCAGCACTATGTTGAAGAGATATGGAGAGAGTGGGCAGCCTTGCCTTGTCCCTGATTTCAGTGGGAATGATTTAAGTTTCTCTTCATTGAGTTTAATATTGGCTATAGGCTTGCTGTATATTGCCTTTTCTATGTTGATGTATGTTGATGTATCCCTGATCTCTCCAAGACTTTAAACATGAATGGATGTTTGATTTTGTCAAATGCCTTTTCAGCACAATATCCAGTATATATAAAGAACTCAAGAAGTGAAACAGCAAAAAATCAAGTAACCCAATTAAAAAATGGAGTACAGAGCTAAACAGAGAATTCTCAATAGAGGAATATCGAATGGCAGAGAAACACTTAAAGAAATGTTCAACCTCATTAGCCATCAGGGAAATGCAAATTAAAACAACCCTAAGATTTCACCTTATACCCATCAGAATGGCTAAGATCAAAAACTGAAGAGACAACAAACACATGCTGGAGAGGTTGTGGAGAAAGGCGAACCCTCCCTCACTGCTGGTGGGAATGTAAACTTGTACAACCACTCTGGAAAGCAATCTGGCACTTTCTCAGACAACTAGGCATAGTGCTTCCTCAAGATTCAGCTCTACCTCTCCTAGGCATATACCCAAAAGAGTTTCAAGTACACAATAAGAACATTTGCTGAACCATGTTTGTAGCAGCCTTATTTGTAATAGCCAGAAGCTGGAAACAGCCCTGATGCCCTTCAGTGGAGGAATAGATGCACAAATTGTGGCATATCTAAACAATGGAATATTACTCAGCAAATTAAAAACAAGAAAATCATGAAATTTGCAGGTAAATGGTGGGATCTGGAAAAGATCATCCTGAGTGAGCTGTCCCAGAAGCAGAAAGATGTACACGGTATATACTCACTCATATAGACATATAGTATAGGATAAACCTAGTAAAATCTGTACACCTAAAGAAACTAATCAAGAGGAAGGACTCTTGCTAAAATGCTCAATCCCTATCCATAAAGGCAAAGAGGATGGACATCAGAAGAAGGAGAAAACAGGGAACAAGTCAGGAGCCTGACAGAGAACCTCTGAAAGGCTCTATCCTGCAGACTATCAATGCAGATGCTGAGACTTATGGGCAACCTTAGAGTAGAGTGCAGGGAATCTTAGGAAAGAAGTGGGAAACAGTAAGATCTGGAGAGAACAGGAACTCCACAAGGAGAGCAACAGAACCAAAAAAAAAAAAAATCTGAGCACAGGGATCTTTCCTGAGACTGATACTCTAACCAAGAACCATGCATGGAGATAACCTAAGACCCCTGCACAGATGTAGCCCATGTCAGTTCAGTGTCCAAGTGGGTTCCATTGCAATAGGAACAGGGACTGTCTCTGACATGAACTGATTGGCCTGCTTTTTAATTACCTCCCCCTGAGGGGGAAGCAACATTACCAGGCCACAGAAAAGGACAATGCAGCCACTACTGATGAGACCTAATTGACTAGGATCAGAAGGAAAGAAAAGAAGACCTCCCATATCAGTGGACTTGGTAAGGGGCATGCATGCAGAGGAGGAAGGAAGGGAGAGATTGGGACGGGAGGAGGGAGGGAACCATAGGGGGCATACAAATTGTATAAACTGTAATTAATAATGAATTTAAAAAATTGAAAAAAATTGTATCTGCTGTCTTTATTGCATCATTTCATCTTTTTAGGCTTTTTTTTTTTTTTAAATTCCTGATTATGCTTTCTTTCTGGTGATCTCAGTTCAGGGATGCTTTTTTAATCTCCTGATTTTGTTTTTCTGTATGAGTCTCCCTGAGAAGTCTACCTTCTACATTCACACTTGCCCTGCCTACATTAATAGCCCAGAAGGGAAACTCCTCACCTGCATTCTGCATTCTCTGCGCTGGCTCATCTCCAGCTGTCTCCATTATCCATCCTCTGTGTGTCACTTCCAGCTTTCACAGAACAAGATTAAAATAGCCACTTATTTTGTATCCTTAACTTTCATTGTTTTTCTTTCTTTTAAGGACTATACTTTCCCCATACATGGAAATATTTCATAAGACCATACCAAAAACTGAATTGTATATATATCATTTGGGTTTCAATTCAACAACAAATTTAAATTGAGTTTAGAGAACATTATACCATATGTCCTTATTATTATGAATAGTATCTTAGATAAGTATATACTCAACATAATCTATTTTATATCATGTATAACTGTCAGTATTATAATAACTAATATTTATCAAATGTTAATCTTATATATAGGACCCCAAGATAAGCCAAAAAAACAAACAAACCAAATCAAAACAAAACAAAAAAAAAAAAACCCCAACAGATTGATCAACTTTGTTCGCCCAATAAAATAAAACCTAGGAGGCCTTCTATAAACCATACAATCTATAAAACACTGTATCTCTAATTTTTGTCATGTTAATGTCTAAATGCATTGTATGACCCTTCTGAATAAGGTCATACAACGTGGATTAATTTTCTTTTATAGTCACACCAGTAAGTGTGTATTAATCTTCCTTGTTGTGCAATGTTATCTTTAATTACACAATTACTTATTTACATTTAATTTGACTGGCCACCAATGAGGGAAACTATTAACTACTTTGTACTGTAAATTAAAAAATATTTTTAATATTTATGTATATTTATATCCTATTGAAATATGAGAAGTACTTATAGGCCTAGCTTCCTTTGTAGTTCCTCTTTTTTTTTTTTCTTCATTTTGGTGCAATTTAATTATTACTTCACTTTAACAAATTAAGTAATTGTATGTGTGTGTAAGAGCATGGGATGGGAGCCACACAGGTGGAAGAGAAAGGGCAGTTCTTGATAACTGGGTTTTGCCTCCTATTTTCCTAAGACAAGGTCTTTTCTGATTTTCATTCTGTACTGTGTACCCCAAGTTGCTGGCCTTGAGGCTTCCAAGTGCTTTTCATATCTATCTTCTAAGGATGGGATTGCTAGGATTACAGATGTGTGCCATCTCGAGCATCAGGCATTTATGCAGGATCCAGGGTTCAAACTCAGCTTGACCAGCTTTTAGGCTGCTGCTTTGACCCACTGATCCATGTCCCTGGGTTTTGAGCAGAGTCTTATGACGTAGCCTAGTCTGGCTTCACATATGAAAGTCTCCTCCCTCAGGTCCCCCAGGGCTGGCAGTCCAAGTATGATACCACAGCCAACTCTTATTTATATTTTTCAGGTTAATTCAGGTTAATTATTTCCTTCCTTTTCTATATTGTTTGTTTTTAAATGCTTTTGACAGATTTGTTATTGGTTGGAGAGCATCACCCTTTCTGCTGCCTCTTAGATCAGAAATAGAAGTTTCTTTCTCTCTAACAATGGCCTTACCAAAAAGCACACACACACACACACACACACACACACAAGCACACACACATATATGTATATGTATGTGTATGTATATGTATATGTATATATTGGATATATACATCCATTTATGTGTAAAACTTCATGAAAAAACTATATATATTTTTTTCTCATGAAGTTTTACACATAATTGGATGTCCAGGCAGTAGTCTGGTGATTAAGTCTCACTGTCTTTCTGTATTCTCAAAAATCATTCAATATTTCTCTTCTCTCAGATTCTTGGGACAGTGGTAAAATCCCAGTGGAATATGTTCTTATGAAGTAGTTTTCTTTGGAGATAAGCCCTGTTAAGAGCGGACTACATTAGGCATATTTTTCTAACAAGTTACAACCCTCCTCATAACCCTCTTTGCTGAAAATGAAGAAGACGCTTTATTGCGAGCACTTGGTGGTACTCCCAGAAGCAAAGCTCACTAAGTTTTGACCCTCAAGGAATGTCTTCCCCAAAACTTCTCACTAACATGGTATCCCTGGAGGTTTCTGATCCCAGGCTCCAGTTCTGAGTAGTGTGATTTTCTCTGTCTACTGGCCTTTACCTTAGTTTTAGGACAATAGTCTACTCTGCAATGCCAGTTCCCTGATGGATTTAAGGAGAGTTGTTTAAAAATACTTTGCCTTGTCCAGAGACAGTCTCTGTGACCCCTTCCCCTTTTCCTTCCCCCTTCCCTTCCCTTCCACTTCCCCTAATAAACCTCCCACGTGAAAAAAAAAAAAAAGAATACTTTGTTCATCAATACTTTCTTCCCATGTGACCTATGAGAATAATGACTCTAAAGCTCCAGGAACCCATGGAGAAGTTGGAAACGGGAAGTCTGACCTCTAGGCTCAGAAGTCCCTATGTTTGATTTCTATTCATGATCTTTCCTCTGGCGTTTATTCTATCTCTATCATACAGTTGTAATTTCATCCATTTAAGTGTAGGACAAAATCTTAACTTTATCCTCTTCATTTTTCTCTTTGATTCTGAGCTACTTGAGATGTAGGAAAAGAAAAAAAAATGTCCCTGCTTCCTAGGAGTTTCTCTGAAGCCCAACATCCTGTAGGTCTACAGATTTTTGATATTTCTTTTCTCTAACCACTTACATCAAATACTCTAAAGGTGCCTTCTTTCTTGATTTTCCTGATAGCCTTCAATTTGTTCTCCATAGATTAAATCTTAATTAGATATTCCACCTCACAATGTTGCTAGACAAGTAACTGTAACATGTAAATTTATCTGTCATTTTCCCGATCTCTTTACAACCAACTTTTATGGATATAAACATGTTTTTGTTTTGATCCGGTGTGGGATATGGGACTGAGTCAGTCCACAGCAGCAAACTGTTTGTCTTGTTCAGGCTCTGAAGGAGGCTCTTTGCCAGCTGCAGATACTTTGATTCTGAGGACTCTAAAAGGGAATAAAAGCCAGAGCCCAGAGAGAGAAGCAGGAGCTCCAAGAAACAAGGCTGCTGGAGAGGACAGGAACTCCACAGGAAGAGCAACAGAATCCAAATATCTTGACACAGGGGTCTTTTCTGAGACTGATACTCAAACCAACTACCATACATGGATATTACCTAGGACCTAGATGTAGCCCATGGCAGCTCAGTCTCCAAGTGGGTTTCCCTAGTAAGAGGAACAGGGACTGTCTCTGATGTGAACTCAGTGGCTTTCTCTTTGATCACCTTCCCTTGAGAGGGGAACAGCCTTGCCAGGCCACAGAGGAGGACAATGCAACCAGTCCTGATCAAAGCTGATAGGCTAGGGTCAGATGGAAGGGGAAGAGGACCTCCCTATCAGTGGACTGGAGAGGGGTATGGGAGGAGATGAGGAAGGAAGGGTGTGATGGGGAGGGAATGAGGGAGGGAGCTACAGCTGGGATACAAAATGAATAAACTGCAATTAATATAAAAATTAAAATTTAATTTAAAAAAAAGGAAAGAAGGATGCTGGTATCCAGCCCTGCTGGTCCTGGTTGCTGCTGATTCAGCATGATGAGAAGATGTTGGAGATATCCTGAAAAGAGTATTGAACTTTCCCAAGGAACTTGATGACCCTAAACAGCAGGAAGTAGCTAAAGAACTACAGCCCATCTTCCCACTAACCTTATCTTTCTTTAGGACTTGGTATTAGGGTGTTGGAAGAGATTAGGGTGGAAAGAGGAGGTAGAGGCATAAGAAAACAAAATAAAATAGAATAAAAATAGAGTACATTAACAACCTACTGTTTGGGGATAAAACCCCTACTCCAATTCAACTCAAGATTCTCAATGCCTCTCTTCTTATCTTTCTGTCTTTTAAGCCATGTCTCTTGCTATTTTTCCCCTTCTTTTATTGAACCATATCATTTAAACATTTTCTTTTATGGAAATGAGAAAGATATTCCATATTTGGCATATTAATGTAAGATTGACTCATATATATTACAAATTAGGTATTAAGTATTCTAATCGAAATGAAGCCCTACGGCTTTGTTTCTTTTCTGCCCTCGTTTAGAACTCTACTCTCCCTCCATTTTGTTGCACGGCCACTACAGTCAGTTATTTTCTTCACATCCGGCCTCTTTCCCACAAGGATAGAGGCTTTATCTCTTATTTATCATTGATTCTTCAGTATCTAGCCTAGTGTCAGTCACGCAAAATGCATGTGATGAATATTTATAATGAGTTACAAAGAATGCCATATGGGATTACATAAAACATGAAATGAGGCTCTATTTCTATATTCTTAACCTGCTTGCTGAAATTACATGCTTATGCTCCTACTGTAAACTGTAAGCTATTAGGCTCAGCAGAATTTGTAAACAGCCAGTCTGCAGGCTGAATGCTACGCACAATATTTCTTTCCCTCTGGCAACCCCCTTTTTGGCACTCTTTGTACATGAAAGAAAATGTTGCCAACATTTAAGAAGCATAAAACCCAATTTCTAATTTCCACTTCATCTTAAATGTCCTTAAACCTAAAGCACAAACCTCAGCTGTACTTTGTGGTCAGTCAGATATGGACGTACATGGAGGAATATTGTCGTCCTGTTGTCTAACTTGATGCCCATGGGCAAGATTGTTTTGTTTTTATTTTTGCCACCTTCAATCAATAATGAACTTCTCTATAAAATAGGTATAATGCCCAGAAGTACCGTGACCAAGTTAACTAATTAGATAGTGTATACAAAGATACTAATTAAACAGTATACCTGTAAGATCTGGCCCAGGTCAAACATTCCACCAGTAAACAAATTACCAAGTTACCATTGTTGAAATCAGCCAAGAGCTTCTATTATTAAGTTTGGATGTGATTGTAACTTCCACTAATGGGAGAATTGCTTTAAAAATTACCACAATGAATTTTATTTTTAAACTAAAGAATGGGAATTCTTTCTTAGGACCCCTGTGAAAGGCTCCTGTCCTGTTTCCTGTCTTCTACTTCCAATATCTATCCTGTTTGCCCTTCTGAATGAGGATTGAGCCTCTTCCCTAAGGTCCTCCTAGTTGTTTAGCTTCTTTAGGACTATAGATTTCAGTGTGTTCATCCTGTATTATATGGCTACTATCCACTTATAAGTGAGTATATGCCATATGTGTCTTTTTGCTTCTGGATTATGATCTTTTCTAGTTCTATCCATTTGCCTGAAAAATTTATGATTTCCTTGTTTTTAATTGCTGAGTAGTATTTCATTGTGTAAATGTACTACAGTTTCTTTATCCATTCTTTGGTTGAGGGACATCTAGGTTGTTTCCAGATTCTGGCTATTACAAATAAAGCTGCTATGAAGATAGTTGACCAAATGTTCTTGTATGGTTCAGCCTCTTTTGGATATATGCCCAGGAGTAGTATAGCTGGATTTCGAGTAAGCACTATTCCTACCAGGGTATCAAAGGAGATGCTGAGACTCATAGCCAAACTTTGGACTGAGTGCAGGGAAACTTATGGAAGAAAGGGGAGATAGAAATACCCAGAGTGAACAGGAGCTCCACAAGGAGACCAACAGAGCCAAAAACCTGGGCCCAAGGGACCTACAGAGACTGATACTCCAACCGAGGACCATGCATGGGGAGGACCTATACCCCCTGTTCAAAGGAAGCCCATAGTCTGCTCAGTTTCTAAGTGGGTTCTCTAGTAAGGGGATCAGGGGCTGTCTCTAGCATAAACTCATTGGCCTGATTTTTACTCACCTCTCCCGGGGGCGGGGGTGCAGCCTTACCAGGCCACAGAGGAAGACAATGCAGCTAGCCATGATAAGACCTGATAGGCTAGAGAGAGATAGACGGGGAGGAGGACATTTGCTACCAGTGGACTACGGGAGGGGCATAGGCAGAGGAGAGAAAGGGAGGGTGGGACTGAGAGGAGAAAAGGGGGTTCTACAGCAGGCAACAAATTGAATAAATTGTAATAAATGATAATTAAATAATTAATTAAAAAATTGAAAATAATAAACTAAAGAATGCTATGAGTCTGAATGGTTCACTTGTAGCTCCTGTTTCTCTGTTACTTGTGAGGTTCCATCCAATAAAACTCAGGCATCTAGGTCATATTTTTTTTCTCATTAGGAAAACCTTCAGCCTCTATGATGACTTTTCTAAATTTTCTCCTCTCTTTTAAAAGAGCTCAGAAGGAAATTTGTTGTGTAGCTATCAGTATATAGATGTGATCAAGGGCTCATAAAAAGTACCTGTTCTCTTTCTCCCAGATCTATCCAGTCAATAGACCATGCTAATACCAGAATTTAGTGCTTGCTGTCAGGTATTTCTCCAGTCCCCCTTTCTTCCAATATATGTGCATGGATATACAAATACAAAAGTAGGTTTTTCATTAGGGTAGTTCAGTCATTTTTATCAGTGGTCTTTCCTCTTTCTTTTACTGCTAAGTAGCTTTATCTAAAGCTATTAAATTGGTTTCAGGATTTAAACCTAGCACACTTTTAGCAGTCATTGCTTTGTCTATTCAATTAAAGGATAGTTATACTGTGAATGAGTCTTGATGTGGATGGAGGACAAAATAGGAAAAACTAAGAAAAAAAATACCTAAAATACAAGTGCAAATTCCAACGAAATTCAGAACTATCTGTGACACAGAGACAATAGTTTCCTCTATTTAATATAGCTGGGATTTGTAGAAAAGCAAGAGAGAGAGAAAGCTTAGTCTCTATGAGACTTTAGACAAGGGTAATTGTCCCCCTGCAAAGTAGTTGGTAGGTAGTAAATGACTTCACATAGAAGCCTAGTCACAAAGCTTTCAAAACATGACTTAGCCAAGCTTTATTCTCCCAATTTGGTACTACTCTCTATCCTGTCTCTTATCTTTGCAAGTAACCACCATTTCCAGAGATTTGTGGGCCATTGTTTATTTTGCATAAGATGATATTATACAGGAACAGAACTCTTCTTTTTCAGTTTTGTGTTTTGCTTTGCTTTCTTGAACTTTCTCACTTCAACTATATTTTATCTTGTTTCTCAAATTTATCTTAGAAGCTTATCTAGATGCACTAATATAAAGCTTCAATTTGGTCACATTGGTAACCAAACATTCTGAGCATGGGCCTTGGTGAGACCAGCCATATCCAAACCATAACACTAGACTCAAAAGGGTCCAGGTTTAACAAGAAATGCTAGAATTTTCATGATGCCTTAACTGTGATGTTTAGCCAAGGATGAAAGAGTCAGCAAGCATCATAAACAATAAGAATATAATATAATGGAGGATTATATAGAAAATGAAATACTTTTTAGTGAACCTCTGAATACATGGGCATTGGTGACTCTTGCAGAAACACTGCAAAGCTAAGGCGGCTCTGGTACCACCCACCATTTGAAATCCATGCTATTGCATCATGTGTTTAAAGGTCATACCACATGAGAGATTTATGAGATGGAGATTATGGCTAAGTGTAACAGCCATAGAGGGAAAAAAAGGAAAAAAAAAAAGCTATGGTTCTGTGACATGTTTATTTTGAGTGTCTGGGATTACTGAGATCCTTTGATCAAACCAGTTGGAGAGAGTCACTGTAGCATGGGAACATCCATTGCCACAGTGATGAAGTAATGACATGTCAACCTGGGCGAACTGATTGTTGGGCTGGCTTTCTGCAGGGTCTGAGGATTGTTCAAGGTTCCTGAATAAACTGCATTGAAAAAAAAAAAAAAAACATGGAAAGAATGAGGTCATGAGAAACTAGGAGGTCTTATAATTCAGCCTATCAGGGAGAAGAATACAGACATGCTGAGAAAAGAGTAACAAGCAGTTGCTTAAAACGTGGCCTCAGTTCATCATCTCTAAATAGGAGGTAAGGAGAGAATTTAGAGCATTTCTATGAGCTCAGGAAAGTAGGGTAGATACATTTTATAATTGTTTTATTTTTCTTTGAGGATTTTGTTAACAGGCAGAGGATACTTAAACTGATCATCGATGGACTGTTGAGATAAATAGATAGAGCACAGGGAGCAAAACTTTGGGTCAATTTAGGATTAGGGGCTTGGTATTTTTGTTACTGAAGGTGTTAGGATAGGAGCCACGGCACTGGCATATCTAGCAAGCTAGACTGGCTGCTCATCCTCAATAGGTTAATTAAGTTTTTTTTTAAGTATATGGAAAGAAAAACTGGGAGATTTATTAAATGTAGCCACAACTAGAAGAGGACTAAAGAGGTCCTGTGATCCCTAAAGTCCATTATAGGCTTCTTGAACTCATGTTTGAGTTTCAGAGTTATGCAAGATTGTGTGATCCAGGTCAAGGTATGCTTTTATGCACTGCTGAACCACTGTGGTTTCCTCTTTTCAAGCTTCTCTCACACATAATCTGACAAGTCAAAATTGTGTAAAATCTCTGTTGAGGATATAACTTACTCCTCCAGTTGGCACTAGACTCTAACTTTTCCTTCTTCTGACATGAGGAAGTGATAGAGAAATACCGATTTCTTGGGGTCCATTGTGTCAAGATTCTGAAAGCTGAAAGGAGACAGCAAGTGTCTTTTTAAAATGTCTTCATTTCCCTCAGGGTTACAATTTGATTTATTTTACAATGTAGCTTTGAACTTACCACCCTGACTCATTTAAATGACTTTTTAGATCTTTGGTTAAACTCTCCATCACACTGGTGAAAGGAAGATACCATGCACTGACAGGAGTTTAATTGAAGCCATGCAGGGGTAGAAGCATGGCTTCCCTGGAGCTCCAGTTGCACCTGCTCTGAACAGAACATCTCTTCTGTCTCTCCGAATGATTGATGTGGGATACTGCTATGCTGAACTAGGTTTACTGATTAAGCACAGAGTGAAGAATAATGGCCACAGGTTTTATTTCCACAGATGTGATGAATTCTGTCCCTTCAACATGCAGAAGGGAGGATTATCTGCACACTTGACCCTTAAGAGCACAGAACTCAACATCATAATATCCTAGAAGTCCGATGTGGTTTAAGTGTCTTGGTGGCTTAAAGGTCGTATGTCCACCACTGGAGTTGTCTTTAGTTTTCTCTTATTCCCTACATTACTTAGGAGTTCTCATTGATTAGTTGATTAAAGTCTTCTCTTTCCACATGCATCTAGGCATGCTGGTCACTGCTTTGAACCACCTGTAAAATCAGAGTCTATAAGACCTTGTTTTGTTAGGAATGGAAAAGAGATCTAAATCAGATCTTAAATCACACGTGCCAACTCACCTTTGTCCAGAATCTCACATTAAGGCATTTGGAAATAGCCCAGTAAGTTAGGAATTGGGATTTGGATTTCCACACATTACTATTTTGTGTATGCCTAATTCCTACTTAGGAGAAATCTTCAGGAAAGCTGACTAAAAGTTACTTTTACCCAATTATAGCTGAATACACTCAAGCCTCCAGGCATAGCACAGACTGCTCATCCTGTCCAAGTATTTACTGTCTGTGGGTCTAGATTCTGCTTTATCTCCTGTTCTGTACAGTATTTTTCAAAAATTCTTGAGAAAATCTTTCTTCTGGTAAAGACAATAAATGCATCATAGTCAAGGTTGTAAGGACAGGGCACAACAACCTAGCAGAAACTGAGGAAATGGTTGCTTCAAGTTCTACAAAATAAGCCAAAACTCCAGAAATAGAAGCCAAGAAAACTACACAAGCACAGAAAATGGCCAACTTACAAAGTAGGTTTACAGCTATGGATAAAATGCATTCTGCAGGGCTGATAAGGAATCACATTTTGTAAATAGGCAGTTAGGCAGTGCATGCTTAATTTCTAGCAAGTGGTCTTGGGGTGGTTAGTTAAACTGCCCTTAGTCTTACTTCCTTCATGTACCGAACGTATTAGAGAGAAACCTATTTCATGGTTTATGCAGAGACTAAGTTCTTATATACATTGTGACAGTGTGTGGCAAAACATGTTTTGAAGATTTTTTTTCTCCTTCTTCTTCTCCTTCTTCTTCTTCTTCTTCTTCTTCTTCTTCTTCTTCTTCTTCTTCTTCTTCTTCTTCTTCTTCTTTTTCCAACTTCTCCTTCATCTTCTCCCACTGTCAGCATATAACATAATTCTGGCTCTTTGCCTTTGGTCCCCAGAACTAGGCATGATCCAGCCTGAATGCACTAATAGCATCCTTTTCTATATGCTATATTTGTCTTTCAGGCCCTTGATCCTCATTCACAGACATGATACTTTATTCTACACTTGCTTCAAACTATAAAACAGAGAGATAGGTCCCTAGCTATAGGGAAATGGATATCCTTTGCTTTTGGTTTGACTAATCCCTTTTTCCTCTGGACTGTTCATTTTTGTTTTTGTTTTTTCCCAAACAAACAAAACCAACCAATGAACCACCCAAACAAACAAAGAACAACAACAACAGCAAAACAAAACAAGAGCAACAACAACAAAACTTCCAGATTTACCCATGCCTTACAGTCATTTCTGCTACCGAGGACACAGTGATAGATTCTAACACAGCAGCGACAGCTGGAGAGTTTTCTACTTTCCTCTGGGAGATTCTCAATCGTTGGTGAGACAGAAGAATAAAGACATTTTAGGCATCTCCCTAAAGTGCTTCTCTACCATCCTTATGGCTTGTTTGTTTGCCCATGCTGCTTGAGCAGAGACCTTTTAATACAATGTTTGCAAAACAGCTGGGGTATTGCTTAGGTATAAAGGACTGCAGGAGCAGCTTTGATTGTTATTAATGAAAACTGCCTCATCATTTGGCACAGGAGCTTGTGCCTTCAGAGTGTTGTATGCAGTAATGTCTGCCAGAGGTATTTTTTTTGTCCCCACAACCCTGCAATTCACTTCCAATTAAAATAATAAATAAGCAGCATGAGCTAGAGAGGGCAGAGGAAGGGAAAACTTTCCTTCCTGGGCAGATAAAGGAGAGGCTGGCTAGGAAAGAGAAGATGTGGACTCAGAGGGTAAACGTTTTCTGCTGTTTATTGTCATTCTATCCACACTGCAATGGGTAAAGGAGAAGGCTTATCCACAGCAGTGTATTAACAGCCACAGCACTGTAATATCCACCAATTGAGATGTTCTTGTCTCTACATACTACAGACAACACCTTTTACATAATTCTAATTTCCCCTTTACTGTTCCCTTAGAATTTTAACATTTAATCAGATCATTAGGAAAAAAATGCATTAGCCTTATTCTATAGGAGACAACAAGAAATACCAAACTAAATCTGTGTATAAGTAAAAAAAAAAAAAAAATTACAAAGTACAGCAGCATTCTATGTCATGCTGAGAATACTGGGAATAAATTTTACCAGTTAAACATAACATCAATAGGGATAATGAGACAGACAAACATAGGAGTAGGTTAACTCCATTTGGCTTGAACAACAAACATCTTTTTTCCTAACAATGCCTAACAATCTGGACTTCACCTAAATGGAGCCACATGTATGCCTCACCTCAGATAATAGAAATAAGTCACTCTCCTTACAAACTCTTTTCTTTTCCAACATATTATTGTTTTTTTTATTATTGAATTTTACAAAGGGTACGTGGATCACATTCACTTCCCAGTCCTAGTAGGTCTGTCCCCACAACCCATATAATCCCCCCTTTCCCCTCCCCTCAATAAAAGGGCAGAAGAAAACAAACAAACAAACAAACAAAAACAAGTCCAACTTGTGTTGCCCATCTACTCACTGAAATATGGTCAGACTCTCAGTGGCCAGCCCTTTAAGGAAAACTGAGTTCTTTCCTGCCTGCACCCCTGTCAGAAGCCATCATTTGTGGAGAATTATATTTCAGCATTCTTATCAAAATTTTGAAAACTTTTCTTCAATGCCATCCTATCTAGGCTGTGACTTTTTTGGGATGGTGGTGGGAGGGTTGGGGTAGAGGTTTTCAGAGATGCCTTCTATGTCCCTCTTGTTGATGGCCCAGATGATGGCCATCAACAAGGCCTCCTGCCACAGTATTGATTTTAATTCATTTCTATTCAAACATGTTCCTGAATATCTAGAATTGAGAGTGATAAGACAAAAACTCTCCTAATTGAGCTTTCGGGGCAAATCCTCTATTCAGCATGTTATGCCTATGAATTATTGATTGTGCATATGATTGAAATCAGATGCATCACAGGTGGTAGAGAAAAGCCCACATAATCCACGTCTGCCATTAAAAACAGAGAAATGTCCAAGCTATGCAACCCTTAGCAACCATCTGCTCTTTCTCCTGGACACCGTAAAAGAAAGCTCAAAAACGTAAGTCTTCAAGTCCTCTTTCGCTCAAAAGTCACTGCCTCTCCATCACTGTATTCCAGGTTTGCACAATCACTTTCCTTTTAATACAACTTCTCCCTGAGTTGCCTCTTGAATGTGTATCTTTTCCAGTTCTTTAAACAAGAGCCGAGAATCCACAAACACTTGGCTCAGAAAGCAGCACCTGCTTTCAGTGTCATAGTCTAAGAAGCATGTTCTCCATAAATTCTCAGTGCAAGTAAATAATGCCTAAACCCTTCAGCCTCTTAAATTGATATCTATGGTGAACACTGTTTTCATGAGGCTTCAAGCATCTAGCTCAATCATCTCAGTTAACAAAAACTTCAATGACCATTCTTCACGTGTAAGTTGAATGCCAGGTTGATGTGATTCAAGTCACTTAATGTTCTTTGATCTGGCAGGTTTTGATAAGCACAGAAGTCTATAAAGAAAAAAAAAATGAGGCATGTTTCCTCAAACTGTTTCTGCTCAGGGAATATTTATTTTACAGCTTGACCTTACATCAATATTCAGGAAAGTAAAAAGGGATCATAGTTGGAAGTTAAAATGAAGAGACAAAAGTATGTATCACCTCATTAATTATTTACAGAACACACTACACACATACATGTTCTTAGAATATGTCTTCCGATGTGCACAGACTTTGTCAGGTAACCCTCTATTTAAATAGCCATGACAAATATATGCAATGGATAGATGAAATAGTAATTCTTAACTCTCAGGATTCTGAGAATTTGAAGTTTGTGACATTACACCAGAGTAGCTGAGCAATAACAATAAAGGAAGCTTAAGAATACATGTTCTAAGCAGAGTTTAGTGTGAGTAAATTACAGTTGTTTCAGGAAAGAAGCCTCACATGGCTGTCTCTCTCTGCTATGCTTTTAGGTTCACCTACCGCATTGCTCATGCATTTGTTGCCTGCCTTCTTGTGATAAATTTAAATTAAAAAAAAAAAGTTTAGCATCATAGAATGAGTTTGGTAATGGTTCTTCTGTTTCTATTTTGGGGAATACTTTGAAGAGTATTGGTGTTAAATCTTCTTTGAAGGTCTGGTAGAATGCACTGAAACCATCTGGCCCTGGGCTTTTTTTTTTTTTTTTTTTTTTGATAGAAGACTTTTCTTTTGATGACAGCTTTTATTTCCTTAGGGGATATCAGACTATTTGATTGATTTACCTGTTCTTGATTCAGCTTTGGCAAGTGGAATTGATCAAGAAAATTGTCCATTTTATTTAGATTTTCAAATTTTGTGATGTATAGGCTTTTGAAGTAAGACCTAATGATTGTTTGGATTTCCTGAGTGTCTGTTGTTATGTCCCCTTTTCATTTCTGATTTTGTTGATTTGGATGATGTCTCTCTGCCTTTTAGTTACCTTGGCTAAGTGTTTGTCTATTTTGTTGATTTTCTCTTTTTTTTTTTATTTATTTTTTTTTTATCAGTTACATTTTATTAATTCTGTATCCCAGCCATGTACCGATCCCTCATTCCCTCCCAGTCCCTCCCTCCCTCCCTCATCTCCACCGTGCCCCTTTCCAAGTCCACTGATAGGGGGGACCTCCTCCCCATTCATCTGATCCTGTTTTATCAGGTATCTTCAGGACTGGCTGCAAAGCTCTCCTCTGTGGCCTAACAGGACTGCTCCTCCCTTCGGGGGTGGGGAGACCAAAGAGCCAGTCATTGAGTTCCTGTTAGAAATAGTCCCTGTTCCCCTCACTTTGGGAAACCAATTGGTTACTGAGCTACCACAGGCTACATCTGAGTGGAGGTTCTAGGTTATATCCATACATGGTCCTTGGTTGAATGTCAGTCTCAGAAAAGACCCTGTGCCCAGATATATTTGGTCCTTGTGGAGCTCCTATCCTTTCCCCATCAGACTAACTCCCCTTCTTTCTTATGATTCCCTGTACTCTGCCAAAGGTTTGGTCATGAGTCTTTGCTTTGAAAACACTGCTAGTTAGAGTCTTTCAGATGCTCTCAGTAGACTCCTGTCATACGTTCAATGATTTTCTCAAAGAACCAGCTCTTGGTTTCATTGATTCTTTGAATTGTTTTATTTGTTTCTAATTTATTGATTTTGGCCCTGAGTTTGATTATTTCCAGCAGTCTACTCCTCTTGGGTATGTCTGCTTCTTTTTTTTTTTTTTTCCCTAGGGCTTTCAGGTGAGCCTTTAAGTTGCTGGTATGAGATGTTTCAAATTTCTTCTTAAAGGCACTTAGCATTATAAATTTTCCTCTTAGCATTGCTTTCATTGTGTCCCATAAGTTTGGGTATGTTGTGCCTTCATTTTCATTGAATTCTAGGAAGTCTTGGATTTCTTTCTTTCTTTCTACCCTGACCCAGCTGTCATTGAGCAGCTAGTTGTTCAGTTTCCACGTATGTGTAGGATAGTATATACTCACTTATAAGTGGATATTAGACAGAAGTATAAGATAATCATGCTAAAGGAAGAATATTGAATGCTCACTTTCCAAGTGAGTTCCCCAGTAAGGGGAACAGGGACTGTCTCTGACATGAACTCAGTGGCTGGCTCTTTGATCACCTCCCCTGAGTGAGAGCAGCCTTGCCAGGCCACAGAGGAAGGCAATGGAGCCAGTCCTGATGAGACCTGATAGACTGGAGTCAGATGGAAGAGGAGGAGGACCTCCCCTATCAATTGACTGGTAAATGGGCATGGGAGGTAGAGAATATAGGAGAGGATGGGGGAGGTGACTAAAGCTGGGATCAAAGTGAATAAACTGTAACTAATAAAAAATGAAAAAAGATTTTAGCTTACTTCTACTATCACTTCAGTATCTAGAATAAGACCTGGAAATTAATTGTTGTTAGTATAAAGTTTTATTTTGAGATAACCAGACCTTTCATGTTGACTATACCTGCCAGTCTAGAATTGAA
This sequence comes from Meriones unguiculatus, assembly GCF_030254825.1. Taxonomy (NCBI): domain Eukaryota; kingdom Metazoa; phylum Chordata; class Mammalia; order Rodentia; family Muridae; genus Meriones; species Meriones unguiculatus. The sequence continues at coordinate 80,235,442 of NC_083361.1, read as the reverse complement.
ACAGTATGTCAAAGACATTTTGGTCCCCAAAAGGAAAGTGTTTAGTTTCAATACAGAGTCTATGCTAAGTCCTGTAGACTAGAATATGATGCTTGTGCACTGTAAGGAGTTCAATGCATATAATTGGGGAAGGGATGATACCAATAGAGACATTGTTTTCAATTTTCTAAGTTTTATCTCAAAAATTACTTAACCAATTAGGGATTGTTGCTCCAAATAATGGTGATGATAATGATGATGATATATTCTAAATGAAAGAAACAAAAGAAAACTGAATCATACGTAGTCAGCACTTGGTAAAATCCAACAAGCACACTTATTGTCTTCCCTCTCATCCTTGATAAGGGGTCTGTGAAGGTAGTTTCAAGGACAGCTGACTGTGCCTTGTCTTTTAGGACCTCCTCTACTTACTCACCTTAGAGTCATAGTGCTTAGCAATAAAAAGATGCTACATTGGCATTGAAGTACACAAATCAGAGTTTCTGTCTGCAGAGGTTGGAATCATGAGGTTGGAATGTCAGGCAGTAAGATTCAAGCAACTGTTAATCATCTTCCTTTGAAGTCATTACAAATTTTAAATAATGATTAGATTGCTGAAAAGGAGCATTAAGTAACAAATGGAACTGTTTGTGACGATAACATCAATAGTGATAAGTTTCTTAGGTGCAAGCTTTTACTTTTCTTAACAGATGTAGAAAATTATTTCATTAATCCTGTATATCTTTCCCATGTTGTTTACACTTAAACATAGCATGCAAGACAAAGTCAGTCTCTATCTCTCTATCTATCTATCTACCTATCTATGCATTATGTATCTATCTATATATTATCTATCTATCCATCTATCATCACCTATATATTTTTCTGTTCCCAAGTAAAAGAGTAGAAAAATAATGTCATATATTTTATAATCCCTATTATTCCTGGATTCAAAACCCTCCATATTTAATGAAATATCAGTGTTCTACATTTTGTAGAAATATAGTGACTCTGTGATAGGCAATATGAAAGTGTCTGGGAGAAACAATAGTTTTCCCTAAACAAAGTTTAGTATATTTCCTGGGAGCATATTAAATTGTTATTCCTAAAAACATATTAAATAAAAATGTTTTAAAAGTTTTGCTTTGTTTGGTCAATGAACACATTTTTACTGTATTTAAATGAGATGTAAAACAAAAATGATTGTTGGCAAGTTTTGTCATAATATATTTTATCCCTTACATTTGCTATATATTTATGCTTCAAAATAATAATCTGCTTTCACTCTAACGTCTAAAGTCTTATAAAAAAACGACAAGAAATCACTCTGTTAATTCTCCTGTGCTGTTTCAAAATAGAATAGTACAGTTCAGTGTGCTTGTTTGACTTAAAAAAGAAAACTACAAATAAAATATTTAGGGTGTGGATCAACTGAATTCATAATGAATGAAAAGATAAATTATATATGACGGAACTTTTTTTTCTCCTTGACAGTGACTTGAAGTCTTAGACACATCTTGATGTGTTTTCTGAATTTCATAAAAGAAACATAACTTACACATTTGATAAAGCTGGCTTAGTGGATATTTAAAGAATTAGTCTCACTTTTTTCTTATTGTGCTTCCACAGACTACAGCAATATACAGATGTTTCTTTATTTGGACAACCTTAAGTCCAGTTTTACCTTGTTTTGGGAAAGACTCTAATTTTAATGATGCAGAATTTTCATCTCTAAAGAACTATAAAAGTACCGCTTACACATTAGTTAAGAACTGTTCATCAATTAGTGCATGCAAAATAGCTAAGCCATTCTAAAGTCACACACTGCTATTTGAAAGCACTGTGGAAATGTTGCTGACTTTCCCTCATGAGAACTCGGTGTAATTTCTGTTTTTGAGGCCTCTTATTGTATAAATGACAAGACTTACTAACATTTCAGTTTTTTAATTTTTAAGGTTGAAGTTACCCACCAAAGAGGCCAAGCACTTAGGTTAAACTGAATAATGAATGCTAATTAGCATATTTGTTGGCTCATTGTAGTTTACAATTCATGTTTAAAATGTAACCAAATGTGTGTGGAATTATAAAAGAAGCACATCTTGAAAAGGCGGCAGAATGGAGGAAACCTGTGTTTTCAAGTTATAGCAGATAGAAACAGCAATGAGAAATACATTTAAAACTATTATATTTTCAAGAAAAAAAAAACAAATGAAGAATTCAGAAAGGTAACTTTCAGAAGAGAAAAATCAGCTAATTAAAAGATATAAATTTTATGTAGTATTCGTTACACCTATCATTAATGTAACCTAATGAGAACCGTAATTACTGTAACATTTACAGAGAGTAGAGTGGCAACATTTAGTAATCCAGGCAAAACAAACAAAGTAAATAACAACAGTGGCAACAGAGAGATAAATAATTGTCATGCATAGCATTTTTATGAGTACCTTAAATTTTAATGACACTTAAGTGAAGAGGAAGGAAAAAAAAGCTTTACAATGACATTTAATGAGAGCAGCTTTCTAAAGCAAAGCGTATTTTATAGGAGAGGTATCCTTATCATAGTATATGAAAACAGTAATTGAAAATTGGGCTTGTGGATGAGATGTCTATGGGCTATACCTGGCCAAGGGTTCTAAGTCCTCTCTATGCATGGTCTTCAGTTGATGCATCATTCTGTGCAGTTTCTCCCCACCTACCCATTGCTCTGTGAGCAAGAGAGGGCTTAACTTTTTTTCCCTGTTGTTCTCCTTGTGTGGCTCCCGTCCACTCTTGGTCCTTTTATATACACCTATTCTAATAGAATCCCTGTGCTCTGTCCAGAGTTTGGCTGTGAGTCTCTGCATCTGCTTTGATCCCCTGCTGGTTGGAGTCTTTTAGGGGACATCTGTGGTAGGCTCCAGTCCTGTTCCCTCTCTTCTACCACTTCTGATGTCTATCTTGTTTTTTCTTCCAATTGAGAATTAAGCATCTCTCCTAGGGTCCTCCTTGTTATATAGCTTTTTAAGGTTTTGTAGATTTCTATATGTTTATCCTATATTATATGGATAGTATCCACTTATAAGTAAGTATATAACCATTCATGTCTTTCATGTGGTTTCCCTAGTAAGGAGAAAAGACGGTCTCTGAACTAGCTTGCCTGCTCCTTGATCACTTTTCCCTAGCCATCCCACAAAGGACAAGAATCCAGGAAGTCCTGATGAGACCTTATAGGCTAGGGCCCGACAGTAGGGGAGGAGGACTAAGAGGGATAGAGGAGGAAAAGAGAAAGAGAGTGGGATCAGAAGATGAGGGAGAGGGCTATAACTTGGATACAAAGTGAATAAATTATAAATAATAATAATAATAAATGAAAAAATTGGTTCTAATCATATTCTATTGATTATATAACTATACATTTGTTTCTGAGCTGGACTTCCTGATACTCAATAAAGACTTTTTTTTATAATAACTAATACATTCACTGTTCTATATCACCTGTCTCTTTTATGTCAACTGGACACTGTCATTGGCTGTTGTATAGACATCAGTCATTCTTATTTTTAGTGACTGAAAAGTTTAGTTTGTAATGGCATGGCTGGTGGCAACTTTAAAATGTCTTCAGGTATGTGGAATATACTGAAGGTAAACTCTGTACATTTTCCCTGATAAAACTTGACAGTTTTGTGTGTAGTCTAGATAAGCTGTTTGGATATATTAGCGATAGTTCCCAAAATGACTTTGGTCATCTTTCAGTAAGACTATGGTAATATAGTAAACACCACTCATAAGATGTTGAATTCATTAACCATCATCTTCATATATAGGAATAAATCCAGCTCCTATTTTACAATATGTGGGTTCTTATATTCTGTGGTATTTAGCTTTGAGGTATTTGCTAAAAGTCAAAAATAAGAAAAAAATAAAATTTAACATGTTAAATTTTGAAATTAAAGATAACCACTTTTATTCTTGATATGTTATTTTGATCAAACAGTTCTCCTTTTATAACTACTTTATTAAAATAAAGAAATACAGCTTATTCTGTTCTGTAGTTATCACTATATATTATTCTCATTTCATAGACTTTATTGTACACTACTTGTGGATGATTGCTGCTCTTAGTGTTTACATAAAAATCAAGAGTATTTGCTAAATCATTGTTAACTAAGATTTAAGTCAGATCAACAATTGTTTGAGAAAATAAATCCACGGTATTCAAAAAGGAACTGAACATTGGGACTGGTCTTCATTTCCAAAAATATGTGAATTAACTACTCCTCTATTACCAACACTACTTCTGCATAGGAACACAGAACTCTGGTCTCTCACTGTGGGATGAATACTATGCTCAAACAGGCATGACATTTTGTTGTTGTTGTTCTTACACATTTACATAAGGGCTGGTTTCTTCACTGTGCAACTTAGAGAAGTACATCTTTAACAAAGACAACTAGAAAGTTGTTGCTAGCAACATTTATATTCTAGTTACTTGACATTTTTTTTTAAATGTGCCCATTTTTCCTTTTATACAGGAGAGAAAACACAAAACAAAGCCCAAACAGTTATACAATGCAACATAGTTTTGTTACACTATAAAGATCCTTTCTTCTACCAGGGTGTCAAACTACCTTGCCATGGGGAGGAAGGGAATTTTCTATGCTTCCTGCTTATTTTCTTTCTGTAAATCTAAAACTACTTTAAAAGAATTAAAGCCTGTAAAAAATTAAAATGCCAAGAACAGTTGGTATAATATAATTAAGATATATTAGGTTATTGATATTTTGAGTGTTTGCCACTTGGATTAACATAAATAGGAATGGGTAATATGTATTTATACATATCTATGTGTATATATATAGATATATATAATTGATACAGTCTAGTACTGCATATTATAATGCAAAATTTATTTTTGTTTTACAAAGGGAGACTTAATTATTACTGCTTGTAAAGTCGGCCTTTTATTGAGATTAACAAGGTAGAGTGCTGTAGCCACACACTGAATCCCTGGCTGGCTTGGATCTAACAAGAACCAGTTGCTTCATTCAATTTCTTTCTTCCTCCAAAATGCAATTAACAGACTGTGATTAGTTGAACAAATTCCAAATCATATTCAAATGAAAGCAATTTACTCAGAGTCTGGGTCCAACAGGTGATCGTTTTCAAAGCTCCTGGAAGAATTGGATGGTTTCATCTAATTGTTCTCAGGAAGAAATGGATTTAAATGCTCGGTTCCAACAGGCCCCACTATGCACAGCCCATATGGTGGCTCAGTGTTAGCCTTTCAGCTTCACTAGCCCAAAGGGCGGCCTGGATAATTACATCTTGCTTCCAAAATATTTTAATGGTGAATGAAAATGTTTCAGTTGAGCACAGAATAATTGCTGAAACTTCTTAGCTACTAGGCATAGAAAGTTGTAAGTGCATGCTAGAAAGAGTGGTATCTCTCCTGAAAGGGGCTTGTAATTCAGACAGGAGTGTTAGAGAGTAGCAAACAACTAACCATAGAGATTGTGTTGAATGAGAAACATGGACAGACATTTCACTTTTTTTTTTTTTTTTTTTTTTTGATCTGGGGAAGTTAAATGACCAACCTTAACTTCCACAATAAAATATAATGTGTGTGTATTATTTTTCCATTAGTCTAAAATAGAAACAGGGAAAGAAATATTAACACCAGAGCTGTAAACTATATGTCCTCATGTAGATTGAACCTGAAGAAGCTGGGAGTACAAATGAAGAATACATGTGTGAAAATAGAGGCTTGTTTCTTTCTTTTCCATAAGGGCCCTTAGTTAATAATTTTAGGTGTTGCAGAAATTTATCATACATTTTTATTATGTTAAGGAACAAACCATAAATAAAATTATACTTAAAAAGATTTAGCCAATTATATCAAACTTGGTATAAATGATATTTATCATGGAACATGCTTGGGTATTATTCTCACATCAACATTTGAAGTTGTTTTGAGTTACTAATAAGAAGTGCCATTCAAACTTCAGAATCCATAGTCTTGCATGTATATGATCAAGTCTGACAATGGGGAGCAATGAAAAATAACTTAATCCTAAGAAAATCAGTCATATACAGTCAGACATCATATACATCGTTATTATATATCAGACAATTCCTAGATTTGTACTAAAAAGATTATTTTAATTTATCCACAGTATATAGTAACTATGGAAATAAACTGCTCCTTCACAATTTACTAAGGCATAATAAAAATAACTACAGCTCAAAAACTGATTTTGCTAGTCATGACACATTTTAGTTATAGTTTGTTCGGCATCTGAGCGTCTTGATCCATCTCCCTCATTGTACTGTGAGATCCCAAGTTTCGGGTCCTGTTGAGTTTCAGTTGTCAAAAGCTTGCTAAAATAACTTCCAAAACCATTTACTGCCGCTGCCAGAAAGCTCTCGGATTTGTTACTGGCAAGTCAGGACTTTCTCCCACCTAGTTCTTCCAAAGTCAGTGTATTGGTTGCTAATGTTTTTCCCTTTATCATCTAAGCAGCAGAACATGTTTGTTTCTATTTGTTCTAGAAAAGAATATACTACAGATCTATCACTACCGAGTGTTAAGGGTGTTTGATGGATTACCTTGATTGTCAGACTGATTGGAAATAGACTATGAAGTACAAGTGTCCCAATGTAGGTTGACATTTTTGTAAATAGCAAACATGAAGTCTACATGGGACTGCACCTGGTCCTCTGCAAATATGTTATGGCTGATGGCTTGGTATTTTTGTGAGACTCCTAACAGTGGAACAGGTGTTTTCTCTTTCTTTTAACTGCACTTTTCTCCCTATTGGGTTGCCTTGTCTGACCTACATATGAGGGCTTCTGCCTTGTCCTATTGTATCTTGGTTTGTCATGTTTGGCTGTCATCTATTGGAGGCCTGTTCTTTTCTGCAGAGGAAACAGAGGGGGAATGAATCTTAGGATTGGGGAGGTCAGGAGTGGGGTGGGATCGATGGATTTGGGAGAAATAGAAGAATAGAAAACTGTATTATGAGAAAAAAAAAAACTTTCTTTTTTTATTTTTTTATCTTTTTATTTTTTATTAATTACAGTTTATTCAGTTGTATCCCCCCATAAGCCCCTCCCTCCTCCCCTCCCATCCCCACTCTCCATCCCCCTTCTTCTTGCTTGCCCCTCCCAAGTCCACTGATAGGGGAGGTCCTCCTCTCCTTCCTTCTGATCTTAGTCTATCAGATCCCATCAGGAATGGCTTCGAAGTCCTCCTCTGTGGCCTAGCAGGGATGCTCCTCCCTTGGTGGGTGGGGAGGTCAAAGTACTTTCAATTAAAAAAAAAAATAGAGTAGTCTTGCTAATACCTTAACTTTGGACTCTGAGTTCTCCATAGTGTGAGTCAATAATTTGATGCTGTCCATTTGTTTGTCTTCCTTGAGTATACCTGCCTTAGAAAACACATTGTGGATTGTGAAAATCAGACTTCACTGTGCTTTCCTTGCTCAAGCAAGGATCTCAAAATTCCATCATTGTGTTCTTCTTCAATCCCATTCTTAACAGTACAGAAACATTTGCAGTTCTTTGTGGCTTTTCCCCAAACCAAGATCCCTCATTTTTAATTATATAATACCGAATTATAGTCCATACATGTTCTCACAGCAATTTAATACTACTTTCCATTCAATCCACATAATCACACAGCAGTTTGTGTTTATTTACATAGTGTTTTCCTTTTTAGGCATTCTCGTGTCGTGGGCATTCTAATACTAAGGGAATAAGGAAGAAAAGACCTGAGAGGTGAAAGGAGCAAACACTACCAAGAACCAGGGGCCCAACTTAGAGGTTGGTGTTTTTGTAAACAAGTACATACAACAGCTTGGATGTGTACAGCCATTTGTGTGGCTTGAGTAAAATGAATTCATTATAGTTTTAAAATATGTCGGACTGAAATAAAATTTGACCAACGTATTCATTCAATCATTCATCTAGTCAGTCTATCCAAATGAAATGTCCATGCCTGTGTCATGCTGTGATTTGCTCTTGATAAATAAATCACAGCAGCAAATGCTGGCTCAGATGTAGACAGATGTGAAATTTTAGAGGTAGCTGGTTCAGATACAAAGCAGTCTAACGTCTACGGAAATCAGTGTGGAGGGTTTCCAAAACATTAGAAAGAGATATTCCAGATGCTTTATATATATCATTCCTGAGTAGTTAACCAAAATATACCAAACCAACATAGCACAGAAATAATTGTCCATCAATGTTTATTTCCGTATTGTACATAGCAAGTTACTTATCGAGACAACCTACATGTCCAATAACAGAGGAAGGGCTACAGAAAATGTCACACACACACACACACACACACACACACCAGGTTGGTATATATATATATATATATATATATATATATATATACTTTTTTTTTCAGTCCAAAGAATGAAGTTATGTTGTTTGAGGGAAAGTGGATACAATTGTAAATGATCATAAGTGAATACAGCCAGCCAAACTCACAAAAATAAATACCAACTTTTCTATTGGCTCCTGGATTTTATAGCCACATAAAATCACACACACACACACACACACACACACACACACACACATACACACACACACACACGTATATTAAATAAAAGTAGAAGTAAAATTGTATAGGGGAAAAGATAAGTGAAAAGGAAGCATAAAAGGGCATATGGGAGAATGAGGAAGAATGGCACGGGTTCAACATACAATGAGGCCCTGTGATACCTAATTTTAAAAAGAAACCATCTATTTCCTTTCAGAGACATTCACAAAATTTCTGTAATAACAATCTAACAATGTTCAGATTCCCCTGCCCTTCCACTAGATATCAATTGCCTGATTATTCATACAGAAGCCGAGGATATTCTTTTCTGCCCTGACACACACCCTCATCAGAAAGCATTTAATGTATGACGCTTCAGTTATCCAACTCATCTCTTCCTTTTTCTCCACTCCTCTTTGTCCTGTCTCATCTTTTAAATTTATACAGACATATCTGATAAAGGCCCATCAAAACTGCAGCAATTCATCCATTGTCTTCCAGTTCTCATGACATGTTAGTGACACATACAGATAAGGCTTTGACTATTTTGCTCTTTCTTTAAACCCTTCATATTTTACTGCATGCAAAGAGATGAGAGACAAAGGCTCATCAGAGACATCATTAGGCTGCATTTATCTACTTTGAACTCCCTTTGTCTCCTATTAGTTTCTGAAATGGTTCCAGTCCTTGCAAAGCTAGCTAGAATTCTTTCCTTACATTTGTTCTTTTTCATTTGTTCTTGAAATAACAGTGCTACTTGGTAATTTTATTTTATTTTATTTTATTTTTGGTCTTGCATTTCTACTGATCAGAATATCTCTGAACAATCTTTTATAGGCTTGAATTCAAAAGGAAAGTGTTTTAATTAAAATGTTAAGTGCAGCCTGCATTTATGTTTATTATGTGTGAAACATTCACTTTTCATACTGATTTGCTAGCACTTTGAGAGCATTGTTAGGCAATGAATATCTTCAATGCCAAGCTATCAACAGGAGTATTTTGAGATAAACAATGTGTTTACAAAGGCAACAGTGGTGGTGTCTTTTGTTTTGAAAGATGTTGGAATTTCTATTACTATTCTGCTCAGGACTAAGCCAGCCTTTCTCTGCCTATTGGAAAATTACAATAATTTTCTCAGTGATTGCACATAGAATTGGCCCTCTTCTCAGTGCCCTCACCAAATGAGATATCCTTACCTAACATTTGTTTTAATGATGACTTCCTGTTTTCCTGTTTTAGGTATCTATGCATTCAATCAATCAATCAATCGTAGCAGTCATGAAGACAACTTTAAATGTGATCTAAGATAGAGAACTTTTACTTCGTCCTCACCAGCAAATGGTCTAATGGTTATGATTTTACAGGGAAAAAAAAAGTTTACACTAGCAGAAGGAATTAAAACAAACCAACTACAGAAACAATATACATGAGTCCCCAAGCTGCAATAATTCAGGTTGAGAAACATTAATGAAAACCTATCAAAATGCCATCATGGAACTAAAGCATGTAGACATTTGCATTATTCATTCTTTTTGATATGTGAAGTACGTGTTTATCTTTAATCAAACAAGCAAGAAAAACTTTAACCCTTTTCAAAAGATCATCTCAAAAACAATGAATGGATAAATGGAACAAGTGATTACTATATAAGAAGTTAGAAGAGGTAGCTTTGAGTAAATTGATGATACTCCATTTGATCCTAAGAGAAAAAGAAAAAGAAAAGAGAAGAAAACAAACAAACACAAACAAACAAACAAACATAAAAAACCCACATAAGCATGGGTAGGCATATGACTGCTGTGAGTATAGAAACTCTAACATAAGTTAGTTTTGTGTAATCCCTAACCCACTTAAAATCCAGGAAGTAGCAATATAAGAGGGACTCAATGGAGTCTGAGATTGTAGTTGCTGTGGAGAGGACCTTACTCAGTTGAGGAAATTGAGCTAGCATCTCCTGGGTAATCTGTATTACCAGCTTGACATAACAAAGAGGTAACATTAATGAATGAGCCTTTATGGAATGATGGACCTGATCCTTGGCCAATGGCCATGTCTGGAGGGTGATAGGGATTACCTTGATGACTGTCTGTTACGAATGGCCCAGACCACTGTGGCCTGTGTCACACTTGGGCAGAGAGTCCTGGCTTGTAAAGAAAGCTCACTGAACCTGGACAGGAAAAAATAGCCAGTAAATAATAGTTTTGCTACATGTTTCTTCTTCTTCTTCTTCTTCTTCTTCTTCTTCTTCTTCTTCTTCTTCTTCTTCTTCTTCTTCTTCTTCTTCTTCTTCTTCTTTTCCTGCCATTTTCCCTCAGTAAAGACAAACCTGAAAGTGTAAGCTAATTCAAAACCTCTATTCCCCATGTTGCTTTTGGTCACAGTATTCATCATGGCAACAGAAAGCAAAATGGAAGAGTGTGCATAATTGTCAACTTACTTCTCAGCCCAAGATGTAGTTTTCTAAGTTGCAAATGTTCTTAATTAGCATGGCCAAACAAAATATTAAATTTTGCCCTGATTCTGTGGGGTTTCCAATGAAATTATTCCTAATGATAGTTTGCTGTACTCTGAGACAGGAATTTAATTATAATTGTCATCAGAGAGGCTTCATCCAGTTTCTTAAATAAAAGAGAGAAAAGTATTGGGCATACCAGGGCTGGGAAGCAAAATAATGCAATGCAATCTGGTAAAGGAAAACCCTGCTCAAATGCAGTTAGGCAGGAGTTCAAATTGTGTTAGAACCTTGAAGAAAACTTTGCAAATGAGGTCACTTCACCTCTCTGAATTTCCTTCATTGTAACCAGGACAAGAACACAATCTCAAGTTAGCTATTGCCATGGTGGAAGCATTTCTGTTATTATTTGGAAAGAGATGTGTGGGCATGAAGCTGCAGGAAGTACATTCTTCAGTCTTTGGGGAAGTGCAGTTGGACAGGTGACATAAGCATGAGGGCCAACATTCATGTAAAAGCTGGACACAGCTGCATATGCTCCTAACCCCAGCACAGTGAGGCAGGAACAGGAAGGTCTGAAGGGCTCACTGACCATTTAGCTTAACTGAAACAGTAAACAGTTGAGTGTGAGAACAGAACCTGTCTGAAAGGTGGAAGCCAGAGGAAGAAAGAGAAAGACACCTGGTGAGCTGCTCTGGCTTTATGCATTGCAGGTAAACATGTGCACAAAGCCACACATTCCTACACACATAAAACATCTGGGAAACAAGAGCTAGCCTGACTGAGCATGTAAGGCTGAACCCCCAAAGCAGTGGGAAAAAAGATGAGCATGATGTTTTTTCCTTGTTTTCCTAGCACGGGAAAGGAGGTAAGCATCCATGGGGCTCATGTCTAGGTAGTCTAGGCTGCTTCATGCAGTTTAGGCAAGTAAGAGGCCTGTCTCAAAAGATACTATGAGTTCTTCCTGACCAATGACACCCTAGGTTGTTATCTAGCATCTATGTATATACATATATGCATGTACACCTGTATAGACATGTGTAAGGAACCACATGAACCATTTGATTGTGGATAAACATGTATGTTTCCCAAGGACATTGTTTTAAAATAATACAATACCTTATAATAAAAAAAGAACATTTCTAAGAAATTTCTAAACACAGTCCTAAACAGCTTTTGATAATGTCACAGTGACTTTAATATGTCTTGAAAAAGCTTTGCTTTTGAAATGAAACTCATGCCTAGAACATAAAAGAATAAATGAAGGATAAACACACACACATACATACACAAACACATGAAATAAGTTACAGAAAAAATTTTACTGAATCAGAGTAAAATAGGTGTACATGACATAATCACTGCTTGCTGTTGAATTAGCCTTGGTGATGGTAACATAACTTGACATCCAAGTAAAGATATTGAAACTGGAGGCAAAAAGCTGATGTTTTGAAGGAATGAACTATGTGGTTAAGCAGTGTGAATGTTGTTTAAATATCACCCTTAAAATCACTTAGAAAGCATTTAGCACATGAAATATGAAAAGACTGAAAAAAAAAGAAAATGCTCCAATACAGGAAAACAAAGCTGAGTTTGAACATAATGGTTTCTCCAGGAAAATGGAAAAGACTAGTGTACAGCCATCACATCTACTTGGGACTCTTTCTGTTCATTGCTTTTTCTTATAAAGAAAAAGAAATAAGAAAAATAAAGCCCCACTGTTATCGAGCAAAGCTTGTAATCAGAAATTTTACTAAATATGCACTCTTAGCTTTCCCTCCCTCTGAGTTGGAAAAGATGCTAAGAATTTTAGATTATGATTACACGAACATCTACCCTACATAAAGTTTCAGAACAGAATGCAAGGTTTAAACTGCTGAATGTCAGAGCTAAATAAATCCTTTACTAGACACAAGTGATTTAAAATGTCACGTATATGGCAACAAGCCATGCATTACTTTTTTGGACTGAGACTCAGTTTCCCTGTCAGTTAAAGATAATAATATACAGAAGTTATGGTTTTGCACTATAATCCTGAAAGACATTCCTTGCCTTAGGCTCAAGTTGAACAGCAAGTTTTAGCAAAGAGAAGGTCAAATCCCTGTAAATAAGTCAAAGGTGGTGGGTTTATTTTTGTTTTGTTTTGTTGTTGTTGTTGTTCATTGTTTTTCTTTTCTGTTTGGTTTTCTCTTCATGTATTTGCTTCTCTATGCTAAGTGTCACACGAATCCTAGTCTTTTTTATTATTTCTCTGACATGCTATGCTAAATACTGAAAATAAGCTTCTCAGTACATCCTGACCACTCGTGAGTTAATTTTATCATGAGTAATTTTAAAGCCTCTTTTGTAGGTCTTGCATTGATCTAATTACTGGTGACACACTGGGTATTGAGGAAGATGTACTACCTGTCCTTGAGCACCCTATAGTCTATCCAGGGGAAGGACGGAAGGGCAGTTAACAGAAAAATAAAAAATAAACTAGTAATGTATCTGATGGTGTGAAGTACTATTGAGAGAATTAAAATAGGGCACTGTGACAGAAAGTGGCCATATGACTGAGTGGGATTGCACTGTTGGAGTTGGACACTGAGCAAACCATTGCTATGATCTGAAATAAATGAAGAAGCTTGCAATAAAGAAAAAAAAAGCAGCGTGGACCAAGTATAGTAGTTGTAATCTTAGCATCTTTAAGAAACTAAGGGAGTCAGTGTAAGTAAAGCAGAACGAGGCAGAAGGAGGATGTTTGCTGATAAAACCCGAGGCAGGCATGTAGTATGTATCATGATGTGGTGGTCTTAAATCCAAGGTAAGGTGTTTACAATGTATGATCAGTGCAATAGTTGAAGGTGTTAGCTGGAAGAAACAGCTTAATCTAGTTAAAATACTTATTCTGAATGGGGAGATACAAGTTAAATATATTTGGAAAACAAATCTTAATTGTAAAAAAATGCCACCATCCGATTGAGCCATAGACAAGTCTGTGGGATATTGATTAATGATTGATGTGGGATAACCTGCTCACTCTGGGTGATGTTGTCAATGGGCGGGTGGTTCTGGTGATATAATAAAGCAGGCTGTGTAAGCCATGAGGAGTTAAGTCGGTAGGCAGTTTATCTTCATGGCTTTTGCTTCAGTTCATGACTCCAGGTCCCTGCCTTGAGTTCTTGTCCTAACATTGCTGAGTGATGAATTCTTATCTGAAAGCATAAAGTGAAATAAACCCTTTCCTCCCAAAGTTGCTCACAATCAGTGGTTTATCATAGCAATTGAAACCCAAAGTAAGACAGCACGTTTGTAACAACTGTGACTTTGCTCTGTTATACTGAGACTGTAGTCAACCTTGGCTCTGTGTTTAATAGGATAGATCACAGAGTGTTTGGACACTGGTGGATACTGCGATTATTCCTCTCTTGTATACTCACATGCACATTTTTGTTCTTGCTCTCTCTGTGTCTGTCTGCTTCTTCTGTCTACTATCATGTTTCAGTCTGTCCATTTATCTGCCATCTTTCTGCCTATTTCTCTGTCCATATCTTCATGTCATCTTTCTATCACATGCTACTCATCTACATATTGATCTGGTAGACTTTCATTATACACTGCTCTGTCAAGTATTTATCTTCCTTTCACCTATTATATTTCTGTCTAGCTGACTGTAGCTGTCTATATCTTTACTTTGTCATCTTTCTATTGTTATTTATTACTTGCATATTAATACTCATTCTATTTATCAACTATCTATGCATCAGTCTATTTTCAAATCTATCATCAAGTTTCAATTACCAATACTTTGTCTAATTATCTAAACATCTGTCATCTCTGCTTAGGACTTTCTCCACATTCAGAATAAATATTTAAATTAAAGAGGGTGCTTCATTACTATGTAACCCACTTGGACACTGAACTCTCATGTTACATAGTAATGGGAAGAGGGACTGCCTCTGACATAACCTGATAGGCCTGCTCTTTGATCACCTCCCCCTGAGGGGGAAGCAGCCTTACCAGGCCACAGAAGATGACAATGCATCCACTCCTGATGTGATCTGATAGACTAAGATCAGAAGGAAGGAGAAGAGGACCTCAGTCAGTGGACTTGAGGAGGGGCATTCGTGAAGAAGGGGGAGGGAGGGTGGGATCTGGAGGGGAGGAGGGAGGGGCTTATGGGGGAATACAAAGTGAATAAAGTGTAATTAATAACATAAATAGATAGATAGATAGATAGATAGATAGATAGATAGATAGATAGATAGATAAAAGAGCTTGCTCCAGATAAAACCTTCAACTATTGCATAGATCATACATTCTAAATACCTTACTTGGGATTTAAGACCACTACATTATAACATATACTACATATGTATGTGTTTAATCAGTGGCCTTCTTTTGCTTTGCATACACTGAATCTCTAAGTTTCTGAAAGATGCTAAGATTACTACTGCTGTATTTGATCCATGATACTTTCTTCTTTATGCAAAACAAACAAACAAACAAACAAACAAAAAACAGGATACCTCCATGCAACTCTTATGCTGAAACAAAGATAAAGACATCAAATATGCTCAGGATAAAATCTATGCAGTTGGTGGTTCTGGAGTCACAAGGAAGATTCCCTCAAAACCCTCCTTTCAACATCCTACTGCCAAGCACCTGACCTCACACCACTGCATCCACTATCCCCTCCCTTTCTACTTTCCCCACCTCACAGCCTTATGGAGATATTATTTTCCTCTGGCTCCCTCTGGTCTGTGTATGGTGACCTGTTTATACTGACACTTATTTCCAGCTATTGACATGCACACACACACACACACACACACACACACACACACACACACACACACATTCTGACTGGGAAGATACAAGTTAAATCTGACCTTAGCCTATCAGGACTGGTTTCATTGTCTTTCTCTGTGTCCTGACAAGGCTATACCTACTCCCCCAAGGGTCTAGTGATCAGAGAGCTTGCCAATGAGTTCATGCCAGAGAAAGCCCCTGCTCCCCTTAATATGGACCACACTTGGAGACTGAGTCTATGGCCTACATCTTAGCAGGGAGTTTAGGTCCTCTCCATGCATGGTCCTTGGTTGGGGTATCAGTCTCTGCAGGGCCCCCAGGACTGAGGATTTTTTTGGCTCTGTTTGTCTCTTTTTAGAGCTTCTGTGTACTCCAGGTCTTTCTATCCTCCCCTTCTTTCATAAAATTCCATGCATTCTGCCCAAAGTTCGGCTGTGAGTCTCAGCCTCTGCTTCAATACCTCCCTCAGTAGAGTCTTTCTGAGGCCCTCTGTGGTAGGCTCCTGTCCTGTTCTTTGTCTTTTCCTGCTTCTGATGTCTATCATATTTGCCCTTATGATTGAGGATTGAGCATCTTCCCTAGGGTCTCCCTTGTTGTTTAGCTTCTTTAGGAGTATAGATTTTATTATGTTTAGTCTATATTATATGTCCAATAACTACTAATTATTGAGTATATATGAGTGTATCTTTCTAAGATCAACAATCAATAAGTAGGATCTCATGAAACTGAAAAGCTTCTGTAAAGCAAAGGACACTGTGGTCAGAACAAAACGACGGCCTACTGACAGCCTACAGCCCCCTGTATGACAGGGGAATAATATCCAGAATATAGAAAGAACTCAAGAAGTTAAACACCAACAAACCAAGTAATCCAATTAATAATAATAATAATAATAATAATAATAAAGTAGATGGGATGTGTTAGCATCATTTATATCATGCTCCTGACAAATGTACATTCTGTGACAAAATGAAGAGGTTGTTTTGTTTTTCTCAAATAATAGGAACAATCCTTCATAAAAAAAAATGGAATTGATTAAAATGTGGGTGATTCCACCTGAATCAGGTGAACCCAGTAAAAGACAGACTTTACTTGAAGGGGAAAACTTGCTACTTTTCTGCCAGCGTTTAAAATGTTAGAATATCGTTCCTGAGAGTGATACATGGCCAGAATATAGGATTCAAACTAGTGCAGGATGACAGCAAGTAAGAAAATGTGATCGTCAATTCTGCAAATTAAAGAAAATTCGTTTTATCAATGTCACAAACTCAGGAGACAGAATTGAGTTCCAGAGAGGAAAAGAACCCAGCCAACACCTTGCTTGTAGCTTGGAGACACCTTGGTACAAGACTGAGCTTCAGGGTCTGCAGAACTATAATGCTAATATCTGTTGTTTAAAGTTGCTCAATTCACAGTAACATGGTAGACAGTACAAAACAGACAAAATATGGACATCATTCCTGCATCTATCTCCTCAGTATTGCTTTGTGATTATTGTTACAGTCTATGTGATCCCCTCACTTTTATGTAATATAGTGCCTTTATCTTGGATATCTGGCACTGCTCTTTCCACTGAATATTTTTGGTGCAGTCTTTTCTATTGATGGTCCATTGCAACTACATTTGAGGTGACTATGCCAAGTGCTTTGATCTATTTAGGCTGCCTTAGTATTAACCAGGAGTCTTTTAGGGAATCATATGGAAGAGTTTGGAGAATGATTGAGGGAGCTGGAGGGGTCAAGGACTCCATAAGAAGACTTACAGAATCAAATAACCTGGGCCATGGGGGTTCACAGAGACTGAACCATAAACCAAAGAGCATGCATGGACTGGTTCTAGGCTACCTTCACATATGTAGGAGACACACAGCTTGGTCTTCATGTGGATCCCCCAACCACTGGAACCAGGGTTCCTCTCTGATTCTAATGCCTCTCTTTAGATCCCATTCACCTAGCTGGGCTGCCTTTTCTGTCCTCAGTAGGAGCAGATTTGACTAGTTCTTCAGTGACTTAATGTGTCAGAGCGGGTTGGTACCCATGGGAGACCTCTGCATTTTCTGAGGAGAAGGAGAGGGAAGAATAGGGGTAGGGGTAGGGGTGTGTGAGGGAGGGGACTGGGAAGAGAGGGAGGCTGCAATCAGGATGTAAAGTAAATAAATAAATAAATAAATAAATAAATAAATAAATAAAACAAAAATACATTTCTCACTGGTAAAGGCTCCAGTGTCCAAAATCAGTATGTCAGCAATTCTGATGTTTGGAGATGACTTGCTTCTGTTTCATGGTATTTTGTCATGTTTTAATATGGCAGGAAAAAAAAAATCTCTGGAGTCTCTTTCTTTTTTGTTGCTTTTTTTGTTTGTTTCTTTCTTTGTTTCTTTTTTTGTTTGTTTCTTTCTTGATCTTAAGAATGGTAATGTGCTCAATGTTTTCAGGACATAGGACTTGAAATGTATATCACAATGCACATGTGAAAGTCAGAGGACAGTCTATGCATTGAACTCTCTTCTTCCATCTTCATGTGGGTTTCTGGGATCAAATTCAGGCTGCCAGGCTTATGTAGCATGCACTGTCTGAAGGTCCCTTCACAGACTCCATGATATTGGTAGTCAGTATTTGAACATTTAAAAGAAGAGCCAGCACACAGTAAAAGTTTTGTAACACATTTTCTTATTTACCAAGGCTGTGTTTTTTTTTTTTAATCAGGATTGTTCTGTATTCTTTTTTTTTAATTTTTTATTTAACTTTTATTAATTACACTTTATTCATTTTGTATCCCCCCCAAAAGCCCCTCCCTCCTCCCATCCCGGTCCCACCTATCCCCCCCTTTTGCATGCATGCCCCTCCCCAATCCACTGATAGGGAGGTCCTCCTCTCCTTCTTTCTTAAATTTTAGTTTGAAAAATCTAAGTGTTGGGGCTCAGTTTGTAGAATGCTTGCTCATGTAAATAAAGCCCTGAATTTGATCATTAGTTCCACATTCAAGTAGACATATTGGTGCTTAATTGCAATATCAGTACTTGAAAAATGAAGACAAGTAGATCAAAAATGTAAAGCCTTCCTCAGCTACATAATGTGTGATGCCAATCTAGGTTACCTGAGACTCAAAAATAGATAGATAGATAGATAGATAGATAGATAGATAGATAGATAGATAGATAGAAAGAATAATACCTGACTTATCCATTCAAGTGTCACTCACAGGTACCTTCCATATGAAGACAGGTTAGATTAGAGTTGTGGTCAAGATTTCCAAGCCCTTCCAGCCCTTCCTCTGCACATCCTTATATTTCTTGCACCTTGTTTACAACTGTTTGTAACAGTGACCGCGCCTTCCTCACTAACAGCAAATACATTGAATCATCATTAAATTCAGATTACATTTTTGCAAGCTCACCAATTGTTAAAACATATATGCACTTTGCAATCAAAGCTTATGGCATTCTTGAATGTGATTATGTACACAGTGGCATAAACAAACAAAACAAAGTAAATAAATGAAAAAACGCAAACCAAAATCTCAACTGAGTTCATGTACACATGCTCACAGTTAAGACAGCAGCAGTCTTCCTATTTCGGCACTTGGACCAAAAGCAAGTTTCTGGCTTGGATCTCCTTGATGGCATGACTTTTGTTTTTTAATTTGGTCTCATTTATCTGAGATTTTACTGTTTAAAATCAATGCAAGGGGACTGGTGAGAGAGCTCAGTTGTTAAAGTGGTTGCTGCAAAAGCAAGAGGACCTGACTCTGATTCCCAGCAGTCACAATAAAACCTGATCATGGTGCCTCTTGCTTGTAATTATAGAACTGATGAGATAGAGACAGTACAGACCTCAAGACGTGCTAGTTAGCTAGCATACCTCCTGAGCAAGCTCCAGGTACTAGTGAGAGACCTTATCTCAAAAAAAAAAAAAAAAGGCAGACATCTTCTGACATCCGGCATACGTACATACATACATACACACACATACACACACACGCACACACACACACAAATGCACAACTGCATGTGCTTCTACACAAATATATACCCTTACATATACATGATACAATTTATTGAGTTGCCTCCAACCACAGTTTATGTACAGACAAGAGGACTGTGATATGGAGAAACATGTGTGCTGATGTCGCATTGCTTTAACAGAGAGCCAGTGTTAATCAACCAATGATACATACTATCAAAGTGCCATTAAACAGAACTACAAGCATTACAAATATCCATGATGATGTGTTGATCCTGTGGATGCTTACAGGAACATCAACTTGCGATTCTCCTAGGAATGACGGTTCAGCATAGTCCGCTCTCACTTCTTCAAGAACTTTTATTTTACTGAGATGTGGCTGACAGACATGTTCTGGTTTTGGTGTTAGGGCGGGCATTCAGAGCCTTTACAACAGAAGAAGAAATATATAAAGGTTTCTACAAATTCAGCCTTCAAAATCAGCTTGGAAGCTCCTCTTGGAAGGGTTCACTCAGGCTGCAATTACCCATCGCAGGTCTAATTGCCCATCTGCACGCACAATTTAGAACCGCGCAGTTGAAATTTAGTTCCAGGCTCTCCAACACTAATTTTCTCCCTTGAAATTGACATTTCAAAGAACATCAGGTGGTTAAAACTGCAGATATGTTATTTATTTCAATGAGAGGAGACCTTTTCTCCTTTCTGAGCTGAAGTTTTGGTTTAAAAAAATTAAATTAAAAGATGAAAGGAAAAAGAGAAAACAGGAGGACTCTGTCTCATCTCCTTGACTCCCAAGGTTAGTCCGCCTTGAGATCATTTTGAATATAATCAGTTATTTAGTTAACATGGCTGCTTCTGATTCAGCATAGAGAATGGCACGTATTTCCCTATCTGGTAGGGCTATGTCTCTGTATATAAACAACTCTACCTTCATTTATAAAAGAGAAAGTTATGATAAACATCTCAAAGGAGAGGGTTTTTTTTTCCAATGAAAACTTATAAGGAGTAGAAATAAGTATACAAAATGTGTCTTCAGCACCAGTTTTGAAGTTCCTGTCTTGATGTTCTGAGTTACCCCCGTTTACCCTTTTACTTCAATGCATTGATTTGAATTGTTTCTGTTTATGACTAAAAAGAACAATAACTAAGGAGCCCAAGTCTTTTTCTTGCTAAGTTAGTTTTGTGGAACATAATTGTAGAGTTGGGAAGCAGACACTATGGGGGTGATCCTAGATAAGACTCCTAGCAGCCAGGGGTATTAATGAGCCTGAAGGCTACCTCCTGTAGCCAGGTGGGACATTCAGTGGGGGGGAGGGAGACACCAACACATCCATAGAGCCGTCAACCCACAGTTTGTCTTGCCTACAAGAAGTGTAGAGATTATGATGAAGCAGAGATTGATGAAATGGCAGACAAATGACTGGTCCAACTTGAGATCCACCCTATGGGAGAGAGCCAGTCCTTCTCACTGTTAATGATACTTGGCTGTGCTTGCAGGCAAGAGCCTAGCATAACTGTCTTCAGAGAAGCTGCTTCTAGCAGCTGATGGAAACAGATTCAGAGATCCACAGCCAAACAATAGGCGGAGCTCAGGGAGTTTTGTAGAAAAGTGGGAGGAAGGATAGAGAGAGGCGGATGGAAAACCTACATAGTAAACTAACTTTTGCCAATGAGGGCTCATTGAAACTGAACCATCAATCAAAGATTATGTATGGGTTGGACCTAGGCTTTACACATATGTAGCAGATTGCAGATTGGTCATCATGTGGGTAAAAATGAGAGTAGGGGCTATCTCTGACTCTGTTGCCTGCCTTTGGATCCCTTTCCCCTAGCTGGGCTGCCTTGCCTGGCCTCAATGGAAGAAGCTGTGCTTGGTCCTGCTATGACTAGACATGCCAGGGGTGGTTGGTATCCCTTAGTGGCCTTCCCTTCTCTGAGACTAAGAGGAGGAAATGGGAAGAGTGGGGAATGGAGATGGGACTGGGAGGAGATGAGGATGGGGGTGTGATCCAGCTGTACAGTGACTAAACAAAATTTAATCACAATCATAATAACAGAAAAAGAAGACAGACAGTCAGGGAGGAAAGATAGAAGTGAAGAAAGCAGGGAAGGAGGACATAGGAAGGAGAGGAGGTAGGAAAGTGGAAGTTTGTGTGCTCTAGGAATTCAGCTGTGTATATTTGCATGGTGTTGCTGTTCACCTGCTCAAAAGCATTACAAATACTTGAAATGAATGAACTAATGCTCTTGCCTTTTGTTAGGATGCTTTGAAATGCTGCATTTATCTTTTCTTCTGCGGAGCCCTCGTCTCTGAGCCCATGATACATTTGTATGTCTGCTCTATAGCTAGGCTTGATGTACTTATTCTACATTTAGTTTTTTTTTCTTTTTATGGTTTTAAGGGTTTTATTGAAGCAGATTTTCACAGTATAGTGGTGGTAGACCTCAACACCCTATGAAGAAGAAGCTGACTTAGTGCTCACAGAGATCTGCCTCTCTCTGCAACTTGAGTTATGAGATTAAAAGTTTCTGCTACAAGGGGTGTTGTAGACGATAAAATGGGTGTTGGGCTAGATATTATTTATTTTTTTTGCTCTATGATTATTACAGTATTTTTACTTTTAATTATTTTTTATTTTCTTTCTATACAAATATTTACCATGACTGACTGCACAAATAATTTATATTCTTATCAAATAAAACAAAGGTTTCTGCCTTCTGACCAGCATTGATCCCTGTTCCTTTTTCCTAATGATTGCCATTCTGACAAGGTTAAGATGGAACCTCAGTGTAATTATTGGTTTGCTTTTACCTGATGGCTAAGAATTTTGACCAAGCTCTCTCATATATATATTTGGATATATGTATTTTGGATATATATGGAATCCAAGCCAGCACTTAGGATACATAAACTGCTTGTCATCATTCACAATTCCAAGTCCCTAGGATATTCCTGCTTTATTTTTTTTCTTAGAACTATTATTATCATTGCTGTTGTTACAGTTCATGTTTATCTTGATAATAAAACCCTAGTATTGAGATCTCTTGATTGAACTCTCTTCTTTGAAAAGAAAATTGGCCAGTGTGTAGCCAGGAGTTATTATCTTCATGTAGCCTAGTCAAAGACCACTTACTGTTCTCAGTTAGAAGTCAATTAGTTCTGCCAAGGTGTCACTTGCTAATTACAGTTGTGGCTCACAACAGCTTATTGCAAAGCTTCCAACTGACTGAGCTCCCAGGAAAATGAGGGTGTCCAGGTGCATCTGGGACACCCGGAACCCACCTGTACTAACCACTGCAGGGAAATGTCTTACAAGTTTGACACTACATATAAAAGTCTATTGAACTTTGCAACCTTTCAGAATGTGGTCATGCTTGTTTACTATAAAATATTTATCTCATGGCTCTGAGGATAAAACCATCACCAGGGACATTACTTTGAAAGCTGTAAAGTCTAAGCACTTGGAAAAATATGTGCATTTCTAAAGCAGTCATTACTGAATAGGGAAAAGCCTTCAATATCTGAAAACCCTTAGCTTTAATGATAAAAACTAAAGAATAGGAAGTCCTATTTGCTGATAAGAAGTATCATATTGCTCAGAGGGTCCTGCAGAGACAGATGAATCAACCAAGGACCATGCATGGAGAAGATCTAGGCCCCTTGCTCAGATGAAGCCCATGGGCGGCTCAGTCTCCAAGTGGGTTCCCTAGTAAGGGGAGCAGATGCTGTCTCTGACATGGACTCAGTGGTAGACTCTTTGATCACCTCACCCCTGGTGAGGTGGCTTAACTAGGTCACAGAGAAAGAGGATCCAGACAGTCCTGATGAGACCTGATAGGCTAGGGTCAGATAGTAGGGGAGGAGGACTTTACCTATCAGCCACCTAGGGGAGGAGCATAGTGAAGAAAGTAGGGGGGAGGGTGGGACTTGTAGGAGATGAGGTAGGGGACCACAAATGGGATACAAACTGAATAAATTGTAATAAATAATAATGATAAAGAAAAAAAATTAAATGTATCACCTTAGACTCCACTCAAATTTAGGATTACATGAGTAATACAAGTGTACAAGAAGACATAAATCTAGGTTGAGATCAATGTCAAATATTCAAATATTCTCTTTCTTTCTCTCTCTCTCTCTCTCTCTCCTCTCTCTCTCTCTCTTTGGTTTTCTGAGACATGGTTTTTCTGTATAGCCTTGGTTCTCCTGAACTTACTTTGTAGACCAGGCTGGTCTCGAACTCATAGAGAGCCATGCGCCTCTCCCTCCCAGAGAGCTGGGATTACAGGGATCACCACCAAGCACAGTCAAATATTCTCTTCTTAAATCACAATGAAAAAATCCTATTTTACATCTACATTTAGCATAAATAAGCATCTACTTAATTTCATGAAGCAAGAGTTTATTAAATATTATCCAATGTATTTTATTCTAGCCTAATTTATTCTCTAAATATAATTGTCAGAGACCCTAAGCTTATCACACCACCCGGGAATATGTCATGTCTCAGGTTAAGGATACTACATGAGACAGTGCCTATGGTGTTTCATATAAATGCATACTGTTTCTAACAGGGTTGAGTCATATGTGAGCTGGATTGAGTCAGACATAGTGGTGTGCCACTGTCATCACAGATGATGCAGGATCAGAGTTCAAGGTCACTGTTGGCTACACGGTGAGTCTGAGTCAAATATAGGCAAAGTGAGACCACGTCAAAAAAATGAAGACTAGAAATAGAATACACATGAGTAGAATGGTATTTAATGAGTCATTTCCTTGGCCTTGTTCAAAGTGGGCAAAATATAAAGTTTTCCTCTTGAATGATCCTTCCTTGAGTACATGACACTCATCAACAAAACTTGAATTTCACCACTTTTTGGCAATACTTTGTTGTTGTTTTATTTTGTCTTTAAAAAAAAATATATATATATATATATATAATATTATTTTATTCACTTTATATCCCTGCTGCAGCCCTCTCCCTCTTCTCTTCCCAGTCCCACCCACCCTCCTTCTTCTCCTCCTATGGCCTTTCCCTAATCCCCTGATAGGAGAGGATTTCCTCCCCTTCTTTCTGACCCTAGTTTATCCGGTCTCATCCAGGCTGGCTGCATCATCTTTCTCTGTGGCCTGGCAAGACTTCATTTCCCAGTGAGAGCTGATCAAAGAGCCAGCCACCGAGTTCATGTCAAAGACAGCCTCTGTACCCCTTACTAGGAAACCTACTTGAAAACTGAGCAGCCAATGGGCTTCCTTTGAACAGGGGGTATAAGTCCTCTCCATGAGTTGTCCTTGGTTGAAGTATCTATCTTTGCAGGCCCCCATGGCCCCAGGATTTTGGCTCTGTTGGTCTCCTTGTGGAGTTCCTGTTCCCTCCAGGTCTTTCGCCCTCTCTTTTCTTCCTTAAAGTCTCCTGCACTCTGCCCAAAGTTTGGCTATGAGTCTCCGTATCTCCTTCAATATCCTGGTGGGTAGAGTCTTTCAGAGGTCCCCTGTGGAAGGCTCCTGTCCTGTTCCCTGTCTTCTTGTACTTCTGATTTCTATCCTGTTTGCCCTTCTGAGTGAGGTTTCAGCCTCTTTCCTAGGATCCTTCTCATTGTTTAGCTTCTTTAGGACTATAGATTTTAGTATGTTTATCCTAAATTACATGGTTAACATACACTTATAAGTTATTATGTTCCATATATGTCTTTCTGCTTCTGGGTCACCTCACTCAGGATGATCTTTTTGAGTTCCCACCATTTGCCTGCAAATTTCGTGATTTCCTTGTTTTTAATCGCTGAGTAGTATTCCATTGTGTAAATGTACCACAATTTCTATATCCATAAATGGGCCCTCATGAAACTGAAAAGGTTCTGTAAAGCAAAGGGCATGGTCATCAGAACAAATCGACAGCCTACAGACTGGGAAAAAATCTTCACCAGCCCTGACAGAGGGCTAATATCCAGAGTATATAAAGAACTCAATAAGTTAAACATCAACAAACCAAGTAGTCCAATTAAAAAAATGGGGTACTAATCTAAACAGAGAATTCTCAATAGAGGGTTATAGAATGGCAGAGAAACACTGAAAGAAATGTCCTTAGTCATCTGAGAAATGCAAATGAAAATGTCCTTAGTCATCTGAGAAATGCAAATACAAATGACCCTGAGATTTCACCTCATACCCATTAGAATGGCTAATATCAAAACTTCAAGGGATAATACATGCTGGAGAGGTTGTTGAGATGGGGAACCCTTATTTATTGCTGGTAGGAATGTAACCTTGTACAACCACTTTGGAAATCAATCTGCCACTTTCTCCAAAAATTAGGAGTAGGCTACCTCAAGATCCAGCTTGGGCATAGATCCAAAAGATGCTAAATCATACAACAAAGACATATGCTCAGCTGTGTTCATAGCAGCTTTATTCATAATAGTCAGAATTTGGAAACAACCTAGATGTTCCTTAACTGAAGAATGGATACTACATTATGGCAATACTTAAACATCATATCTTGTCATTTAAAAATTATTTTTATTTAAACTTTGTGCTAACTGTATTTACTTTTTTGTGTATATATGTGCATGTGTATGTTTGTGTGATATATGTATACACACTTGTGTGTGAAGGAATACATATGAAGACCAGAGGTTGATTCTACATATCTTCCTAATTTTCTCTCTACCATATATATATATATATATATATATATATATTTTTTTTTTTTTTTTTTAAACAGGACCTTCTAATGAACCGGAAGCTCAACGATTAGTTAGACTGTCTGAGCAGTGAGCTGATAGAACCAGCTGTGTCTCTCCTTCTGGCTTCAGGGTTACAAATATGTGAAACAAATGGCTTTTATTTGGGTAATGGGGATCTCATGCTTTATAGTAAGCATTTACTTACTGTGTTGTTTCCTGTTTCCCCACTCCCTAAAATATTTATTTTAATTAAAAATATATATAAGTAAACAAGACAAGTATTTTAAAACCTTAATTTCTGGTATTTCACCTTTATATATATATATATATATATATATATATATATATATATATATATAATTTTATTCTGTTCTTTGTAATTATATCCTTACAGACACAATTTTCAACTTGATACGTAAACTTCAAGTTCTGATTATGTAAACACATATTTGTATACACACATTACAGAAAGACTTTCATGAACTATGCATGTATTCATCAATGAATCTGGTCAAAGGTAGTTATGATTTGATATTGTCACAACATAGCATATTATTATTGTTACTCTGTTCACACGTCTTGTCAGAAGTATGTCCTTAAATGGACATCACACATCAGAGATTTGTCAACAGAGTAATAGTTAATTTTTCTAAGATTTTTTCAACACTGATTCAATGATATACAAGGATACTTCATTTCCATGTATAGTATCAACTTCTCCTTCAGCTAGGCTGAAAGTGAAGATTGTCATAATTTTTAATTAAGGTCAAATGTATTTAACCAATTTATATTTCCTCTAATATCGTATAAAATAGCCATTTCCTAAGTCTTTGTTGACACTAAGATAATCTACATTTAAGTTTTTTTTTGTAAATTTTATCACACGACAAACATGATTCATCAGTTTTAAATTTTTAAATCAAATTTATTTTAATGCCTATAATGAGAGTCATATGCTTTATATCATGTTGTGATATCTGTATACATCATTCAATGCCTAAATCAGGGTAAACATATCTATTGCCTCACCAGCTGTAGTGGTTCTTGTCTATAATGACAGCACTCTAGAAGCAGAGGCGAGGGGAATGACAATTGTCTAGATATCCTACCTCCCTACTGAGATAGACATCTCGAAGTAACTGCCGACTCCTTACATCCTGTGATCAGTTATAAAATAATGAGCCCTATAGAGTCATATAGTTAAATACGGTCCTCAGTTGGTGGAACTACTGGGGAAGGATTAGGAGGGTGTCCTTTAATGAGGGCTCAGCTACTGCCCTGGTGCCATGCCTGCTTGCCTGCTGCCGGGCTCCCTGCTATGACAGTTATGGATGCTAACACTGAAAGTAAAAGGCCCTAAGTGAACTCTTTCTCTTACAGGTTTCTCTGGTCATGGAGTCTCATCCCCTTAAAAGAAGAGTAAATAAGACATCTTCATTTGTATGTATCTTCCTTTTATGACTGAAACATTTAAGGGGCTTTCTGCTTTTTTTTTTTTTTCTGAAATACACAGTGGTATAACCCCTCTACTATGCTACAGGACACTGACCTTCTTGTTCCTAAATGTGACTTTGTACTCCTTGACCATTCCTTCCTCATGAATCCATCTCCACTTGGCTCTCCTGCCTCTCTGATGGGCACAATGCTATTGACAGCATCTAGGAGATCATTCATTTACTATTTCACCTGTGGATGAAATCATTCATATTCTGTCTTCCCATTATTAAGTTTATGTTTTGCTGTATTTGCTGAAAATTCTCGTGACCCAGGTCTTGTTTTCTTTTCTCCTTAGTGTGTACAGACGCTTCCATTTTCCACATGGCTGCTTACATTTTGCTTTTTTAAAAGGTGAAAAAAAAACCCTACTCTTTACAATAAAGCTGTTTTATGTCTCTGCTCCTCCTCTTAGGCTATCATTGTTCATTCTGCATGTGTGTCCATGTTCATGATCATCTGCGTGTGTTTGTGTGTGTGTCTATGTCCATGTCCATGTATGTGTGTATGTGTGTGCTTATGTAAAGGAAAAGTATAAGAAATGATAACAGGAGTAGGACCTTGATAAAAAAACTTTACAGATATGAATGAGAGTATAAAATAATAATTAAATTAAAATTTTACACGTTACAAAATAGCTCTCCATCTTAAAAAAACATTTACGGTGTTCTATTTTTAATATAATATTCAATACCTTGGTGTAATAAGTTCCATTTAAATAATTCATGTGCTAGAAAATTACCTATCACATATTTCACATTTATTTTCATATTTATACAAATTAAAATGTCTTATTGTTTCACTAATCTTCGTTGTAGCTGTTGCTACAGCTCATGGTGCATATTTACTATGTGTCTATATTTGTTTCTAAATTCTCAGGTTTGTTAGGTGCCTAATCATTATTATTTTTAAAAGAAACACATTTTACATTTATTTGTTCAAATTTAGTCATAGGATGTATTGATTTTTAAACTTTGTTAACCCTTTCCTTATGGCTTTGTTTTGCCCTTTAATTTCTGTAGTGATTTTTTACAATACTTATTCTTAACTGTTCTCACAACAAATAAAACTATTTTATACTAACTACATTTAGCAGTATTTATGAACCATGTATTCTGTTTATTTATAAATGGTGCGTACATTAAGAAGTATGAAATACTTTAGTCAAGGTGAAGAATTCCATATTTCTAGATAGATCTACTAAACCATTAATACCACCTTTGTTAATCTGCTTTCCCAACAGATCGGGGATGGCCACAGTAGCTGAGGTTGTCAGATAAATGCTAACAGGAATGAACCACAGTGTTTCCTCAGAGCGTAAGAAATCTTTCACATCTTGCATGTGATGGTTGATTTATTCTCATGCCGTCTGAAATACTTGTCTGGGGATACTGAAGTTGTTGCTCCCCACTGGCAAAACTCCTAAGCAAGAGAGTACCAGCAGTCCAGATTTGAAGTTGAGATAAAAGCAGGACACAGAAGAGGACCATCTTGCTTTTCTTCAAGCTGCACACAGTGAGGCTGCACCTTACTGAGGATTCTAAAAATGCCTTTGGTATTTTATTTTATTTCCATTTCTAATGAGCTTTCAGCACATGCTGACAGATCATGAAGTGTTAATGGGGATGGCCCATCCTGAGGGCTAGCTGTGTCCTGAAAATGGATATTTGCTTATCTGTGCTGTATGTACAGAGAATGAGAAGTAGAGGAAAATCAAAAAGTGGAACAGAGGAAGCTACATACATGCATCCATAAAACTGCTTGCAGGATCCTCTATAGCTGTTTGGGTGAGTTTTGGAGACTACAGTAGGAACACTAGTTATACCAGTAATTACAATGTATGTGTCACTGCTTCTTACTCAGTTCCTATGATGTCATTCATTGTAGCTGTAGTTGTGTTTGACATCATCCTGTTAATTAGAGAAAAAAAAAAGACCATATCTTTGTTACTGTCTTATTCTGATATATCCTCTGTGACTCTCCAATAGAAAGAGAGGGTTTCAGCATTGTCTAAATAACAACTAAATCCAGAGTCATCTGCAGGAAATAGTATGTGTTCAGCCTGCATGCATGGGAGAGAGCAGGGACTATTTAAGCTTCATCACCTGTTAAGTTACAATGATTTAAATTGGGGTCAGGCGAGTGACAACCACTGCATAATAAGAAAGCTTGTAATTACCACCCATTTCAGAGCAGTGTACAGTGGAATCTTTCAAAAATAATCTCACTTCTGACCACACCTGGGTTTGCTGAGGTGCAGAAGAGAAATTATAATATGTAATTACCTGAAGTGAAGTGCTAGGATGGGCATGAATAAATGTAGAAGTATTAATCTCATTAAAATGTTTATTAGATGTAATCATTATTCAAATAGCAGCCTTGCAATATCAGCCTCCACTTTACAAAATGCAGTGCTCAGGAGAGAGGACTCAGAGCTTAGGAAGGCACACAGTACTTGAACTACAGGGAGAAATGGCTATTATTTGAGATACTGGCTCATCATACATACGAAGAATGCTGTGTCTGGGCTGCTATCTTCATTCCAGATCAGAGGTGAGACTTCATGCTTTCTGGTTTACTCTCAGGAGTCTAGTCTTATCATCATCTATTCTAAAGGGCCATTAAGAAGAACCTTAGTTGTATGTCTTATATCCGCTAATAAGTGAATATTTACCATGTGTGTCTTTCTGTTTCTGGGATACCTCACTCAGGATGATCTTTTCTAGTAACCACCATTTGCCTGTAAATTTCATGATTTTCTTGATTTTAATTGCTGAGTAGTATTCTATTGTGTAAAGGTACCATAATTTCTGTGTTCATTTGTCAGCTGAGGAACATCTGGGTTGTTTCCAGATTCTGGATATTATGAATAAAGCTGCTATGAATATGACTGAGCAAATTTCCTTGTTGTGTACTTGAGCATATCTTGAGCATATGCCTAGGAGTGGTATAGCTTGATCTTAAGGTAGCACTATTCCTAATCTTCTGAGGAAATACCAGATTAATTTCCCAAGTGGTTGTACCAGTTTACATTCCCACCTGCAATGGAGGAGGGTACCCCTTTCTTCACATCCTCTCCAGCATGTGTTGGCACTTGAGTTTTTTATTTTACCCATTCTAATGGGTGTGAGGTGAAAACTCAGGGTCATTCTGTTTTGCATTTCCCTGATGATTAAGGATGTTGAACATTACTTTAAATGTTTCTCTGCCATTCTGTGTTCCTCTATTGAGAAATTTGTACACCTAAAGAAGCTAAACAAGAAGGAAGATCCTGGGTAAGATGATCAATCCTCATACAGAAAGGCAAATAGGATAGACATAGGAAAAAGGAGAAAACAGGGAACAGAACAGGAACCACCACACAGGGCCTCTGAAAGACTCTACCCAGCAAATATCAAAGAAGATGTTGAGACTCAAAGCCAAACTTTAGTCAGAGTGCAGGGAATCTAATGAAAGAAGTGGAAGATGAAAGTCTTGGAGGGGAGAGGAGCTCCACAAGGAGAGAAAAAGGACCAAAATACTTGGCACAGGGGTCTTTTCTGAGACTGATACTCAAACCAACCACCATGCATGGAGATAACCTAGAACCCCTTCACATATGTAGCCCATGGTATCTCAGTGTCCAAGTGGGTTCTCTAGTGAGGGGAACAGGAGCAGTCTCTGACATGAACTCAGTAGCTGGCTCTTTGATCACCTTCCCCTGAGGGGAAAAGCCTTAGGAGGCCAAAGAGGAAGAAAATAAAGCCAGTCCTGGTGAGACCTGATAGGCTAGGGTCAGAGGGAAGGTGATCAGGTTCTCTCCTATAAGTGGACTAGGGGAGAGAAATGGGAAGATATGAGGGAGGGGGCTACACCTGGGATACAGAGAGAATAAATTATAAAACAAACAAATAAATAAATAAATAAGAAGAAAGAAAGAAAGAAAGAAAGAAAGAAGAAGAAAATGAAGATGATCCTTAGTGACCATGCATGGAGAGGACATTGACCCCCTTTTTAGATGTAGCCCATAGGCCGCTCAATGTCCATATGGGTTCCTTAGGAAGGGAGCAGTGGCTGTTTCTGACATGGACTTAGTGACCAGCTCTTTGACCACCTCCCCTTGTGAGGTAGCCCAACTAGGCCACAGAGAAAGAGGAGCCAGACAGTATTGACGTGACCTGATGGGCTAGGGTCAGATATTATGGGAGGAGGACTTCCGGTATCAGTAGACAAGGGAAGGAATATAGTAGGGGAAGAGACAGTTAGGGTGGGACCTGGAGGTGATGAAGAGTGTGCTACAGCTGGGATACAAAGTGAATAAATTGTAATAAATAATAAAAATGGAAAAAAAAAGAAGAGCCTTAGTATTAGCCAAGAATTTTATAGATGGTTTACCAAGTCTTTCTAGGTCTAGAAGAAACACTAGCAAAAATGGAGTTCATTGGTTGTGATTATTTAATATTAGAAACATGAAAAACAAGATTGAAAAAAGTCAGATTTCATAGAAAATATTTACTACCAGGGTAAATCCCATTGTTGGCTTAGTCGTCAAATATGTTTGATTCTCACTCTGTTTATGCATATTTTTTCCAGAAATGGCAGAAGAGATTGGAGGGTTTCAGCATAAATGTTTCAGAGATCAGTCTTTGTGTGGTGTGCATGAACCCTGCACTTTCATTTCTCTAAAACATTCATCTTTACTCTTTGACTGTTCCTTGCGTGCCATTATGCATTTCTTGTAATTTAATGGCAAATGTCCTTGTGTGTCTTTGCACATTTGAACACCTTTCTTTACTTCACATGAAGTTGACAATATCTTGTTCTGGGAGTGATATTTATGCTGAAATCATACTGTTATCAATCTTTATTATCCATACATTTTTGCAAATATATCTTCACACTGTGTCTAACATGGAAATTTTCTCATGGAAATTATTTTTAAAACTCTCAATCTGTTATGTTGATGTCAAGCAAACAGTTGGCTAAATGAATTTTTGAGTATTCATCCAGATGTTAATATTAATCAACCAATGCCTGTGTGTGTGTGTACATTCATGTGTCATTTGCTGGCTTTATATATTCAGATATTTTCTTTGAATACACACAGACCTTGAAATTCTCTGAATGCATCTATGGATTGAATTAAAATCACTGCTAATAGTGCCATCTTGTGTCTGAAACTTAAAATTAAGAAACTATGTTGATGAAAGAATTTTAAAATGTTTATTAAATTTATTCTTAGGTAATTTTGCAGGTGTTCTCCATGCATACTGACAATTTTTACATTCTACTATCTCTAATTCCTTACCATACTTGTTCTTAGTTTAAGACAAAAAAACATAAATCTTTAAACTTTTCGTCTCAATATCAACCATGTGATGGTATAAGAAAGTAGTGATTAATTTATTAGTTTATTATTTAATTTTGGTTATTTATTTGATGCAACTCTGTCTAGAGGGTCTTTCATGTCTTTTTATTTGATTCTTTTAAAATACATTGCATTGTCTAGAGAGTTCATTTCTGATGATAGAAGCAACATTCAGCTTTAGTTTCTTTTAAAGCAAGAAATGGTAACAATAAAGCTTTTATTCTTTATTTTATTGTCATAGTTAGATAGACAATGGTATATTTAAAGACCACAAAATACTCCTAGCTAATGAACATTTTCAACAGTATTGTAGGTGCCTAGTATTAGTATCAGAGACAATTAACTTAAATAATGTTTTAAATTTTAATAGTGCACTAATGTAAGAAAAGTCATTCGAGATATCTTCTCCTCTAGATAGAAAGAACTGGAGAGGACAGGAGCTCCAAAAGGAGACCAACAGAGCCATAAAAACTGAGCCCTGGGGACCCTGAAGAGAATGATAATCCAACCAAGGATCAGGAATGGAGAGGACCTAAACCCCCTGCTCAGATGTAGCCCATTGACTAAGTCTCCAAGTGTAGTCCCTAGTAAGGGCAGGGGCTTTCTCTTACATTAACTCAGTGACAAACTCTCTGATCACTTGCCTCTGGGTGGAGGAGGTACAGCCTTGCCTGGCCACAGAGGAAGAAAATGCAACTAGTCCTGATGAGACCTGATAGGCTAAGGTCAAATAGAAGGGGAAGAAGACCTCCTCTATCAGTGGACTAAGGGAGGGAAAAAGGGGGAGAAGAGGCTGGGAAGGTGGAATTGAGAGGAGAAGAGGGAGGGGGCTATAGCCAGGTTACAAATTGAATTAAGTGTAATACATAATAATAATATTAAAAACATTTCAAAAAAAGATATACTTCCCTCAAATGTCTAAGTTTATAGGATATTCAAGGCATAAATCTGCATTTGTTTTCAGAATTGCTTGTGTGGTCTTTTTGGGTACTTAACACTCAACCACATCTTCAGCCCCTGAAATATACATTTAATAATTGCTATACTGAGAATCCTTAATTACATTCAGATCAACTTTTAGCATTAGAGCTTGCATATAAATACCCAAAAAGCATTTCAGTGGGTCCAGTGATGGAGAAACAAACATCTAAATTGATATAAACAGGAGTAATGAAGAAATGTACCTTGGCAATTTGTGGAACAGCAGGAACGTTGTGAGGGCTCTGGTCCATAGTTTAATTTAAAAAATACTTTAAAGACTTATGTGTGGTCTCTCCATGTAATGTGATATATTAATGTTGCTTCCAAATCCCATCATATCTTTCTCCTTGCTGGGCCTTCACGTCGGCTTCTGTGTAATAGGACAAAACTTTTCCTCACTACATAGTCTTCTAAAATTTGAAATTAATGAACTTATCTCATCACCCAAAGTTGGTTATTTTGTTTGGTTGGGTTTTTTTCTTCTTCTTCTTTTTTTTTTTTTTTTTTTTTTTTGGTTTTTATGAGATGAGAGATCTGTGTTTTCTAGTCATTATTTCTGAACAGGGTTCAGTAAAGGAAATAGGATTTTTTTTTTCTGTAGTTTAAGATGTGGATGTTTTTGAAGGCCCATATCTATCTGATAGAAGATATACTATTGCAGTAATAGCATACCAAAAACTAGGAACCACCTTTCTAGTTTATTCCATCATATAAATGTGGGCATACAACTTCTCAATCAAAAGTGAAAGCATAAAGAAAAGGCAAGCAGCAGCTAATGTGAGATTTTAAATTTGCAACACAGATCTCAGGGTTGTGGATATGGATCAAGAAAGATTGGGAGTTCAAAGGAAGTCTGAGTTCAATAGAAAGATCCTATCTCAGAACTGCGAGATAGATTGGGGGGGCAGAGACAGACAGACACAGAGAGAGGCAGAGAGAATAATGCAAGTAAATGTGGACAAGAGGAGAGAAGATGACAAGAAGAATGTCTTGACCCCTTACAAGATTTCGTGTAGGATACCACGAAAAGAGTGAACTCATAGAAAAGTAAATAAGACATGAACTAATAACCAAACAAAAGAGTCAACAGAATAGAAAAAATCCCTCAAAAGTTACAAGTTAAAAAAAAAAAAAAAAAAGCCCAGGCATAGAAGCATGTCTTTATTCACAACATCCAGGAAAGCCAGGTGGATCACTGTAAGTTGATTGAGAGTTCCAAGCCAGCCAGGGTTACATAACAAAATTATGACTCACTAAAAATACCATAAACTGTCTTGCTTTTGTTAGTTTCCTTTTTGGACATAGGGCTAAATTAGCAACCTTCAAAAAAAAAAAAAAAGACAATGGCAATTAAGTAGATATTTAAATTTATCATATTTTTCTTTCAAATCTTTAGTATCTAGTAATCAGTTAAGATTTTTATGAGTTTAAAGAGTCAACTTTTTGAATGCTCTAATATTTCTAATAGAGACTGTTAAGACAACATTCAGAACACTGGTTTTAAAGAAACAACTTAGGTTTTACAATGAGATATATGATCTAAAAATGCAATATCTTCTGTGGTACGGAATAAACTAAAGGCCATGTCAAGAAAAACAGGGTATTTTACTGCAATCTCAGCACTGCTAACTAACTCCTGACATTTATGAAATATTAAGGGAAGGATTTATTTACTGACCTGAAAAGAAGATGAGAAACATACATACTGAATGGAACTAAAATACTTGCTGCAGCTTGGAGACTTGATAAATAATCGCGTTTAAAAATCAGGACAAAATTAAATTTTAAAGCTTTGAAAACTCAAGCTTTCAGAAATATGAACTAGACAAAGAAAAAAAAAATGCTTGGATTTCCAATGGTTACAAAGGGGCCAGGGAAGAAGAGGACAACTACGGAGGCTTTGATTGCCTGTGTGAGGTAAGCCAGATGCACTCACTTGTGCACATACGTGTAGATTCACAACAACCCTAACATTATTACAAAATAGTATAAAATTCAAAATAGGCAGTAAATTGTAAGATATCTCCAACTATTTTGAAAGCTGCCATCCACTTATAGAGACTGGCTATGGATGTTTGTGGGTCATTTCAATGCTCTAACATGTAGATTATAGTGTCAATATGACTTACAAACAGGAATGGCATCATTAAAACTTGAATTACTGTGACGCGTTTGTCTCAGGAAAACAAAATATAACACTTAAGCTACACGTTTAAAGTTTGCTGTAAGAGACCTGGAACCTTTGACCCAGTGATGGTGTTTCAACAGGACTAAGATTTATATCTCAGATAACCCAGTAACTTTAAAGTTCACCTACATGAGTAATTATACTAAGTAATTGAAATAACTTGCAAAGATGTCATTTGAATATCTATGTTAAGTACTCAGTAAATTAAGTCTTAGATTAGGGGGAAATGCCCATCAGCAGCTTTTTAGAATTCTTTCCACTAATAAGTACGTTCACATGCCTCACTTAAACCTTCCCAATTTTAATATGTTTTGCAACAAAACTAAATTTGGTGATAGGATGTTTTGAGCCTCTACACTGAGTATGTATGAGAAGCCGAGCACTGGGAAAGGTAAATACTTAGAACTTTATGGGTTCTGGCAGCACTCTAACAATCACATAGATCCTTAGACACTTTTAAATCTCACCACTATTTTCAGAGTTCAAAAAAAGTCATAGTTTATATCACAGTGACTATTTTTTTCTTTTACATAGAATCATCATGTGTTATCTGAAGCATTCTTTTTATTTATTCATTTATTTGTTTTTTATTATTAGTTACATTTTATTAACTCTGTATCCCAGCTGTATTCCCCTCCCTCCCTCCCTCCCAATCCCACCCTCCATCCCTCATCTCCTCCCTGCCCCTTTCCAAGCCTACTGATTGGGGAGAACCTCCTCCCCTTTCATCTGATCCTGTTTTATCAAGTATCTTCAGGACTGGCTGCAAAGTCCTCCTCTGTGGCCCAGCAGGACTGCTCTTCCCTTTGGGGGGTGGGGTGGGTAGGTCAAAGAGCCTGCCATTGAGTTCCTCTCAGAAATAGTCCTTGTTCCCCTTAGTATGGGAAACCAATTGGTTACTGAGCTTCCACGGGCTTCATCCGCACAGAGGTTCTACGTTATATCCATACATGGTCCTTGGTAGAGTGTCAGTCTCAGAAAAGACCCCTGTGCCCAGATATATTTGGTTCTTGTGGAGCTCCTATCCATTCCACATCATACTAACTCTCCCTTCTTTCACATGGTTCCCTGCACTCTGCTGAAGGTTTGGTTATGAGTCTTAGTATCTGCTTTGATACACTGCTAAGTAGAGTCTTTCAGTGGCCCTCTGCAGTAGGCTCCTGTCCTGTTACTTGTTTTCTCCTACATCCAATGCACATCCCATTTGTCTTCTAAGTGAGGATTGATAATCTATCCCCAAGTCCAAGTGGATCAAAGACCTCAACATAAAACCAGATACTCTAAATCGGTTAGAAGAAAGAGTGGAGAAGAGCCTAGAACTCATTGGCATAGGAGACGACTTCTTGAACAGAACACCAACAGCACAGGTTCTAAGAACAACAAACAATAAATGGGACCTCATGAAACTGAAAAGCTTCTGTAAAGCAAAAGACATTGTCATCAGAACAAAACGACAGCCTACAGACTGGGAAAAGATCTTCACCAACCCTATATCTGATAGAGGTCTGATATCCAGAATATATAAAGAACTAAAGAAATTAAAAAGCAATAAATTAAGTGATCCAATTAAAAAGTGGGGTATGGAGCTAAACAGAGAATTCTCTGTAGAAGAATATAGAATGGCAGAGAAACATTTAAAGAGATGCTCAACCTCATTAGCCATCAGAGAGATGCAAACCAAAACATCAAATGACCCTGAGATTTCACCTTACACCCATCAAAATGGCTAAAATAAAAAACTCAAGTGACAACACATGCTGGAGAGGTTGTGGAGAAAGGGGAACCCTCCTCCACTGCAGGTGGGAATGTAAACTGGTGCAACCACTCTGGAAATCAATCTGGCGCTTTCTCAGACAATTAGGAATAGTGCTTCCTCAAGACCCAGCTATACCACTTCTAGGCATATACCCAAAATTTGCTCAAGTAAACAACAAGGACATTTGCTCAACCATGTTTGTAGCAGATTTATTTGTAATATCCAGAACCTGGAAACAACCCAGTTGTCCATCAACAGAAGAATGGATACAGAAATTGTGGTATTTTTACACAATGGAATACTACTCAGCAATCAAAAAGGAGGAAATCATGAAATTTGCAGGCAAATGGTGGGATCTAGAAAAGATCATTCTGAGTGAGGTATCCCAGAAGGAGAAAGACACGCATGGTATATACTCACTCATATAGTCCTATAAGATATGATAAACATAATGAATTCTATACACCTAAAGAAGATAAACAGGAAAGAGGACTGAAGCATTCTTTATCTTTTTTTTTTTTTTTTTGAAAAATTGTCAAAGAAGACATTGTGGATCTTTCTGCAAAAGTTATTGCAATTTTGGGTTAATTTCTTAAACTATACTCAAGTCTATGTGGCAAAATTTTGACCGATTTTAGCTGAGACTTTCTGGTACCGTACAATAAGCATTTCAGGCTTATACATAGGAAAATTAATGTTATTAGAAGTAATATTTAAATATTAGTTTATATGTTGAAAACTTTCAAAATGTAACAGGGTCTGTGATCCAGGTTAATTAAAATCAGCTGGCACATAGAAAAAGGGAGAAAAAGCAGCACAGAAAATCAGGTACAGTGTTGCAGACTGAGTCATATCCTACTCAATTCACCAGAAGCCTTTTCCCCGGCTCTCTAACATCCCCATGGACCATTCTCCCCAGGGACCTAACCTTGAGATACTACTTCACCCACTCTCACTGGGATGATTAAACAACTTGATTGAGTTAAGGACAGAGGACCTTCATTGTCTGCATCTGAGATGCTTTTTCAAGAGGGAATTAACTAAGGGAAGAAGACCCACCCTGAATCTAGGAATTGTCATTCTCTTTGTGTAGGGTCCTGAATTGAATAACAAGGAAAAGCTGAGCACAGGCATACACCTGTCTGATTCCTGACTATGCATGTAATGTGACCAGTCTCTTCGTGTTTATGCCATAATGATGGCGGTGCATCCCTTCAAAAGGAGGAAGCAGAATCTGCTGTCCTCAAAGTACTTCTTGTCACAACAACCAGAAACTCAAGAGAGAAAATTAATAAAAGAAAAGGGGTCATTACTGTGATGAAACTGATGATATCCTTCTTGGAGTTTCTAATTTGTTTTGTAGGAGGAATATGGAAAACTTTGGAGGTTCATGCTGTAAATTCACTGGAACACTATAAACAGACCCTAATGGATCATCATGTTCAGAAGTTGGAAGACCAGCGTTTCAGTAGAGATGCAGGCCAGAATACTCTACTCATAAGCTTTTAAGACACAAACAAGGACTCAGTTGTTCAGTGGGTTAAAATGCCAGTTATGTTACATTCTGGCAAAGGCATTAGATATGTTCTGCTAATGTCCAGAGAGTAGGACATAATTAAAAATGTGAGTAGTATTTAATTTGCATGAAGGTTCAAGAAAGGAAAAAACCCAGTGTATGGGTTTCTGCTCACTGCACTAATCCAGCTTTACAGCAAGAGAGACCAGCAAGTCAAGCAGAAAGTGTGGGCAAAGCGCAGGGTATTAACGAAAGGAAAGAGGCCAAGATGAAAGTTGCAGGCAGTGTGGGAGCCAACAGAGCAGCTTCAGCTTCTAATGAGATAAGTAAAATTAACAAGAAGTGTCTTAGTCAGCACGGGGGTTCTAGGAAAGATGCCTTGAAAGCCATCTGATAAACATCCCTTTGAAGGGAAAATACTTAACAGAGAAAGCTGAGAGGGTACTGTGCTAGAAAGAGCTGCTTGGAAACATGTTTAACCCGTGCTTCCACAGTGAAAGCACACAGAGGCCATTGTAACTATAGTCCAGGCTTCACCTTCATCTGGCAATAGAACTAGATATCACTCCTACGGTGCTGGTTTTGCAGATTATGCAAAATGTACGAGTGAAATGGTCATAGAGACTTGCTCCAAGTTTTCATAAAGCTTTTGAGCTAGGCAACATGTGGCAGGAACAGACTTCCTACATAAAACTTTTGAGTGGGT
The DNA here is from genome assembly GCF_030254825.1 of Meriones unguiculatus. Classification (NCBI taxonomy): domain Eukaryota; kingdom Metazoa; phylum Chordata; class Mammalia; order Rodentia; family Muridae; genus Meriones; species Meriones unguiculatus. Next base: position 80,195,050 of record NC_083361.1, on the reverse strand, counting down.
TGTGCATGAATATGTAAAGAAAAACCTAAGTTCCAATGGAGGCTCCAAAATAGCGGAAATGTCAGAAATGTGGCATCTCTGCCAAGGAAAATTGAAGGCACAGAGTGGACCTGGCCCATGATAGTGGTCACAGTTGCTAACAGAGACATTTGGACAGAGGTACTCAGGCCTACAATGCAATATACATGATCTCACAGACCCAGATGCCTGAGATGGAAATGTAAGACTTAGTGTTTGCCCTCCTGTGGTTTCTTCTCACTTTGGTTTGGGATTTTCACAGTTTTTATGTAATATTTACTCAGATTGAATACACATTGAGAGTTCAAAGCTTATTCAGTCACGTTTTAAGAAACATGGTTCACACAAGATGACTGAAGTGTCAGGTGAGACCTTGAAATTTTGAACAATGTTAGAACAGATAATACTTTTGAGACTCTAATAGATATGCTATGCATATTTTGCATCATGACATAGTCATGGGACTAGGGAGACCAGGGTGAAAATTTATGTTTTTAAACCAGATGCTTGGAGGTCAGGTTTAAAGGGTGAGCTTGTGATGGCTAATCTTCAGTAAAACTTGGTTGGATTAGTAAATTCCTAGGGCATTCCAGAATCACATCTTTGTGTGTGTGTGTGTGTGTGTGTGTGTGTGTGTGTGTGTGTGTGTGGCTATTGCCATGGAGGGCAAACTCATGCTAAGTAAAAAATATGCTGTCATATACACTAGGATCTTGGTAAAATAAGAAAAAAAAAGATAAAAGCAGCCGATCATCAGAAGTCATCTATCCTGCTTCTGATTTGGACCCAAAACAGCCACATGCCTTACAGTCCGACCACCACAGCTTCCCTGCTTTGGTGGTTTGTATCTTTACATGGTGTAAATCAAAGCAATACTATCTTCAAGTTGCCCTTTATCCAGTAACAGTGAAGAGAAAGGTAGCAATACAGTTTTCTCCTCTGCTGTCCAGTCAGTGACTTTTAGGAGAGACAATGTTCCTAAATAATTGCTTTCACTCTGTATACCTCCATTTGCAATTTGTTCTAAACTGTGTTTCTCATCACTTTACAAGCTCTCCTACCTCACCAATCTATTAGTTCTTATATATCACAACCTATTTTTAAATATCTACTTCTCTTCATTGAAATACAATGCTTTATCTTTTTCTAGAGTCCTTGGCCTCTGGGAGATAGTAGATACCATATGATTAATTGCTGTGTGAACTGAATCGATGGAGAGGACCGAATATGGACCCAGTAAAATTTCAGTTGTAATCATGAGCAATCATTTGTAAAAAGTGTTAAACATGTGAAGTTCTCTTAAACAGTGAAAACCTGTCCAGATGTCTGAAGCTTGTCAATTTAGAGGGCAAACATGGTGTACTACCACAGCATATGTTGGGTAAGATAATTTATATGCAACAGAGATGTATATTGTAATTTTTTCATTTTTTAACTTTTATGAATTACACCTTATTCACTTTGTATCCCCCCATAAACCCTTCCCTACTCCCCTCCTAATCCCACCTTTCCTCCCTCTTCTTCACACATGTCCCTCCCCAAGTCCCTGATAGGGGAGGTCCTCCTTTCCTTCTTTCTGATCTTAGTCTATCAGGTCTCATCAGGAGTGGCTGCATTGTCATCTTCTTTGGCCTGATAAGGCTTCTCCCCCCTCAGGGGGAGGTGATCAAAGAACAGGCCAATCAGATTATGTCAGAGGCAGTCCCTCTTCCCATTACTATGTAACCCACTTGGACACTAAACTGCCATGGGTTACATCTGTGCAGGGGTTCTAGGTTATCTCCATGCCTGGTACTTGGTTGGAGTATGAATCTGTGGAAAGACCCCTATGTTCAAATTTTTATTAATACAGAGTTTTAAAAACCCACAGTTGAAGCACATATATGTATGAGGACATTCTTAGTGGCAGATACTATGAAAAACTAGAGTGCAAATAACACATGAGAGATAATCATGGGAGGGCAAATGGCTATCTCATCTGGTAGCCACTACTATAAAACACAACATCTCTCTCCATTCTGGCATTAATTCAGCCATAGAGACAGAGGCCCTAGTGACTTAACCAGCTCAAAAAGATTCCTATTTTCTAAACACTATTACTTTAGAGATTAAATTTTCAAAACATGAACTTTGAGAAACATTTTCAAGTTTGAAAATTTCTTCTTGGCCAAATGATCAATAGTTGAGCCTGGGAGGAATTAAGAGCACAATCTATTGCTCTTTTATAGCACTACCTGCTTTCCAATACCTCTCTTCATTTAAATGCAATGTTTATTAGAGTATTTAATCTCTAGTATCTAATCTTTAATTTGTTCTTTAATATCTAATCATGCTTTATTAGGGTATTTAGCCTCTGGACGATGGTAGATACCATATAAACAATTGCCAAGTAGCTCCAAGGTACTGAGAATATCAAATCAGCTCCTACAGTCACTCTCTCTACCAGTATATGCATGTATGTACATGTGTCAATCTGTTTTTCTATATATCATCAACATATTAGCCATATATATACATATGTATATATATATATTCATTTACATATAATTCATTTATATATATACATTCATTTATCATCTATTTATCTGTTTCGTCTGTGTCCACATGTAAAGACAGAGAGAATTAAATGAGTCCTAGGGCCACTTTTTATGATAAAAGAAAGGAAAGAATGAACAGGACTAATGCCTATCAGCATTTTTGAATAAAAATTCAGGGTATTATGAAAATCAGCAAAAAAAAATCTTGCACAAATAAATAACAATAAAACTTTCTTGGGTTTTCATTCCTATATGAAACATGAGTGTGAAAATATTGAAAAACTGGATACAAAGCAGGAGTAACCAGACACACTCGATAATATATGGGTATAAAAGCAACTGTTGGTAAACCAGAAAAGACTGAAAATAATTTATGACTAGTTAGGAAACACTTTGTACTACTAACTCTAAACATTTATCAAAAGAAAATATAAAATGTTTAATGAGCATCTACTCTGAATCAGCTAATGAGTTAGTTATCAATACTGTGAAGTCAAATAATATAAATCACATTCAGTAAGTTTAGGATTTCATGGAATTTAAAAGTTCATGAACAACTACTTCATTGTGACAAGTTCCAAATGCAGATAAATTAAAAACCTCATCAAATGCATAAGATAATAACGAATTTGTTATTAGTACAGTTTATATGTCAGTGAGAAAAATGGTATCATAATCTGATAAAAATCATTTGGAAATAAATGATTAAAAATAATTCACGAAGCGCTGGAAGATGACTGAAGCCATAAAAGTACCAGCTGTGAAGGCACACTGGCCTGAGGTTACACCCAAAACCCACAGACATGCCTAAGACCCAAGCACAACAGGGAGTTAAGACAGGAAGAATGCTGGGTCTTCCTGACAAACAGGCTAGATTTATGTCCAGTGTTGAATTCTTTGTCAACTGAGTAAGTTGGAAATTGACAGAGCAGGACACTTGAAGTCTTCTGGCTCCCAGTCATATGTAAGTAGGACTTATCACACAAATGTTCTTATACACCAAACATAAACACATATAGACCTAAAATAAAAATTCACTAAATATTATTCTTCATGGATAGTTTTACTACAATACCTAACGTTATGACACAACATTATTTTTCTACTTTTAAGTTTCCACCCATTACCAGTGTAACATTACAGAGTCCTGAGTAGTGTAATGAAACTAAGAGGAATTACCCACTATACAATCAAGAAAACACTGATATCAAATGGAAGCATTTTGCATAATTCAATTGCAATATCTAATTAGGAAATCCAATTACGAAATGCCTGATTTAGCTACTTATACCTCCAGACAAGAAAAGATGAGCAGGTCAAGCCGAGTTCAGTATAAGCCATTCGCAGACTTCCACAGAACTTAGAACTCTGACGTCGTTAAGTTATAGCAAGAGTAGTGTATGCAAAATGTCTCTAACCCAAAGTTGCATAGAGAGTAGCATGCACTTTCGTCTCAGTATCTATCACAACAGTATGGTGTGTGCTCATGAGAAAATCCCCAGAATCTATTACTTTCTACTGATAATTAAGTCTTCTATGATAACTACTCATCTAATGGCATAATACAGAAAATAAATTCTGATGACCCTTCTTTACTTGCACCACCAAGAAAAAGAAATCCAGAAAAGATAGAAACATAAAAGTGATACAGGAATAAAAGGAGAAAATAAAAGGAGAAATACATGTGGAGAAGGGGGAGGGAAGGTGGGATTAGGATGGGAAGAGGGGGGGTTTATAGGGAGATACAAAGTGAATAAAGTATAATTAATAAAAATTAAAATAAAAAAATTTTAAAAGACACACAGGTAGCCATAGACCCTAAATATTTAGGCCACAATACAGCAAAGGTCAAGTCTCCTCTGCACAGGGGTAAGCTTTATTTTTCATTAATGATAGCTAATCATTTTTATTCAGGGATACTTCTTCCTGTTCCATACAAGTATCTTTCTATATCCCAGTGAATACAAGTAAGATTGTCTAATGTCCTACTTCCAGTTCATACTGTAAAGCACTGAAAATTCCATCCCTTTGCTTCTGCCGTCCCAGACTCACTTAAAGAAAGAAAATAAGATTGACTGAAGTTGAATGTGTTAACCCGTATCTGTGTAAATATTGGCATTTACACACGCGATAATCCCACAGGTACATAGTTTTATACCCAAAAGGCACAAAACAGCAGTTTCCTTCCTGGTACAGAAAGCCAATTATATGAACTTCCAGATGTACTACTTGTGTCTTCTGAAGAGATATCTTCCATGAACATTGCTATCTAGAGAGGGTTTACATGGAAATGAATGTGGAGTGTATTCAGGTCTGAGGAACAGGAATCAACACATGAATTGGTCCACAATGCTACTCTCTAAATAATCACTTCTCCCTTAAAAACAATGTTTTTTGTACAGTGGCTTTCAGAAAGCTATTGAATATTTTGGTCAGAGGTATTTGCATATTTTGAGAATGGGATACATAAACAAAAGACATTGGGCAGGTTTGCCTTTTACATTATTTTCTGCTTGGGATATTTTCTTTGGAGGAATAATTCAAGAACACACACACAAATACATTATAAAAATGAAAGATTCCATCATGATGGGCCTCATCACCTTAAGCTATGCAGCCAATGAGAGTAGTAGTGTAGATAAATTTTGTTCATTAAAGCATCTTAATTTTGTACAACAAAAACTCAGTATAGAAGCTGAGTAAATATTTGTTGAAAAATAATTTAGGAAAAAAAAGTTTAGCAAACAACTCTCAGTTCCCCGAGAAAGGTCACAGGCACGGCCTTGTCTCACTTTCCCAGTAGAGCAAATGTAGCATGGTGTCACCTGAACCTGCAAACTTAAACAATGGACATGCAGCTTCGCATTCCACCATTTCACCAAGTTCTTCAGCATTTGATGCCTTTCACACAATGCTTCCAGTACATCACAAAAGCACGTAAATGATGAGCTTCCCTTTTTCATTCTAGAATTTCTATGTTTTCTGTGAACTAAATTTTTCTTCATTTATAGTTTTGTTATTTGTCTATTGCTAGTGGTTGATCCAGACTTATTTCTGAACATCTTCCCAGTATGCCAGGTCTTGTTTAGTTAAAAGTCTATGTTTTAATGCTGACTTGAGAAACTACCATCATCAAATATATTTCAACTTATTTTGTGGTTATGTTCTGATCTGTTGATGTTTTGAGTGATGATATGACTTTTGGAAATTGAGATTTTATACACAAGGTTATATTTTATTTATATAAGTAAATAAAAGGGTATTTTGTTTTGTTCATTTTAGATTTCTTACTATTAAATGTTATTTTCATGTCTAATTCAAAATGAGTCCTTGGAGGAGAATATAGTACATAAATGAGTAGATTGATTTTAAAAGTGATTTGGGGGAGCTTTCACATTAAATTTATAAGCCTTGGGATAATTGAAGTACTTATGCCAAGCCATTAGGTTTAATAATGTGTTTATCTTTCCACCTGTCCAATTCTTTTCTTAAATTCTTCATTAACCATTACTTGCCACCTCTGAGAAACTGTAAGTGATCACTGAGATAAAATAATATTTTCATTTCTTGATTACATTTCTATCTTTATTTTGTTGTCCATTCTAAACTTAATGGTAGGAGCATACTACATTTTCAAATGACTGTGTCACATACACTGTGGATCATGTATATGACACAAAGAGATCATACATATCATATGACACAAAGGCTCAAAAAGTACTTGTTTTAATGATAATATGACAATGTCATACTTTTTTATTTATCCAGTTAATAGTTATCTAACATGGAATCAGAAATAGCAAATAATTTGGCCATCCTTGAAATCATCGAGCTATTGAATGGTGTGCAGTCTCACTGCACATACATTTAATGAAAAGACTGTTTTCCCACATCCTATTGTATTCTACAGGAGAGTAACAATTAAAGGCTTTGGTTGTGATCTTTAGATAGTTATTATTTGTTTCATTAACTTTGTACTGACACGCCTGATTTTTTGAAATCAACTAACAGACATGTTTATATAGTAGAATTTCAGTTAATATGACCATGGGAAAATTGTATTTGCTTATTAAATTTTATGGGTGAGTTTGTGTATAAGTGTGTGTACATAAATGTATTTATGCATCTTCATGGGTGTGAAAGTTGATGTGTGTATGAATGCATACATATTAATCTATAAATTTCCTCAGATATTTTTATTAAGTTCTGGTGAGATCACCATCATTGACACTGTAATCACAGAGTAGAATGTTATATGTCATACACTGAGAACCACGAATCATCAACTTGGACTTCACTGAGCCATGAGTATATTGTTTTATGGATGAGGTGACAAAGGTTTAGTGCATATTTAAGCAATGTACCTAGGTTCTTATACTGATTGTGGATGTGGTACGGCAGGAAACAAACACAGGGTTGACTCTAAACTCAAGTTATTTGTGTAGAGATATACTTTGTAAAGGTAAACACCCACCTGCTACATCTAAGGCTAGTTTCTCATTAGAGGCTATTTTATTGCGATTTCCAACTTCATCAAAAGAAGACAGTTTTATCTAAATAAATAACAAGTCAAACAAAAAAATCAGGCTTCTCCTGTTGTTAATATATTCAATGTAATAATTTATTTACTTTTAACCAAATAGCCCTCAGGGTTTTTGTATTTCTTTATGATAATATATTCTTACATTTTGTAGCTGAAAAAGGCAATTAGTAATTCATGAGTAATTTCAGAAACACTGACTATGAAGTTGTAGATATTTACATAGTTTCCATAAATTATGGTCAAAAATTATATTTTTTTTAAACTGGAATTCTGCTGAGAGCTTACATCTACACGGAGTATTCATACCAGTTGTCCACATGCATTTTGAAAATCAATATATTTGGGGCTATTTCACCATATAATTTAAATTAAATTAAATTAAATTCCAAAAGCAGTAAAGCTTGCTTGTATCTGTCACAAAGGGTGGCAGGGAAAAGTAACAAGCATTCCCTAAATACTTTCCACCTAAAGGAAATACATGGAAATAAAAGCAATCATCCCAACACTAGAGAATCAAGTTAAGTGTAACCACCACAAATAAATTATCTGGCTCACCTATATAATGACAGGAATTATAAACATGGAATTTACAGTATCTCTTATGGAACTATTTACCAGAACCATTAAGAACCAAAAGTAAAAACACAACTGAAAACTGCTTAGTCAGAAAATGATGATTTGAATTTGAGGACTATTTTTGTTTTGTTTTGAAGTATGTAAGCGTTTAAAACTAAAATATGTGGATGTCTAAAATTGATACATAATGTTTCATTTCATACGCCTAGACTAAAGAGTAGTGAACAGTATGCCTTATTTATTTACTTCATCAAAAATTAAGTGTCTTTTATATTTGAACATTCCATTCAGTTATATATGAGTTGACACTCTACCCTGCATTTTTGAAAAGTAGCCAGACTTTTCTTTCTTCATCCTTCTTGTTTTCTCTTTCCTTTCTTCCTAAAATTCTTATATTCTTTTAACAATTAATTTCTTACTGTCGATGTACTATAATATAGGCTGTTATGTGAATCTAAAATAATAGTGGTTACTGAAAGAGAAAGCTTTCTATAGTGACTGGAATATTGGAATGTAACCCAATTTAGGTTGATTTGACCTAGAGGAAGGATTCATTTTCATGGGGTAAATCTTTGTAGAATTTATCAAATCTACTTGTTTTAAATGTTTCTCAGGGTTTTATATTAGAGCCACAAGGAAAACATACTGCTGAAAATGTGGTCTGGGAGAAGGAGGTGTTGTGTTGCAAGGACTTTAGTGAAGGCCAGCATGGAACCCCTAAGTGCTACAAGACAAACAAAAACAAACAAAGACTATGTAGATGGAACATTTGAAGTTTTAACAGATATTTCTCTTTGCTGTGTCAAGAGAAAACTTGTCTTTGGTTTAGAGATCAAAATATCCTGGGAAGGGCTAATGATAATGGAAACTATTATTATTATTATTAGTTTAATTTCCTGGATCAATGTGGACAAAGAGGCAAGGGGAGGTGGTCTCAGTTTGAATATAACTCTAAAATGGAACTCATAGCAAAATCTGACTTATTTTGTGGTTAGAACAAAAAGAATACAAAGAGTGAAAAGGTTTTTTAATCTCAGCAATGGGTATGATGTGAGTGGAGAAAAATATAGGGCCTCATGCTGATGAATAGAGAATGAACTGAGAGAAGCTCCTGCTATGGATCCTTCTTAGGAGGTAGGAGGATAGAAGTATGGCAGGAGGTCCAAGACTTTCAACTGACATGAACATACCATTATAACATGTTGCTATCACTCATTATCAATGTATCATTTGAAAATAATTTGGAAACCTATTTAATGGGGGATGATTTATGTGGAGAAAATGACCTATGAAAAATTTCCAATGTTTTTGCGTAGAATTAATTATAAGAATCCAGCAAAAGCATGCTCAAAGTGTTGCAAATGACACGGGAAGTGAGGCAATATAGAATGATGCAGAAATACTGCAAAGAAAAGAAAGATGATCAAGTGTTTGAAGCAATTTTATAAAACACAAAGCAGGGTTGCATTATGCACTTCATACATGAGTCACTGCAATCATGAAAACAGGTTATTTCTAAAGAATAAGAAACCTTCCTTGGAACGGGCTCCAGAGAAATCTGGAGGAAATGACAGGGGACAAAAGAATCCACTCTTTGCAGTGTTTGGGAGTGGTGTGACACAAAAAATGTGAGGTTGGACAAGAGCCTGTCATTGGCATAAGAAAGAGAAGGAGACTTTTACCTGAAAGAGGTCTGAGACAATGTATTCACAGGGAGTGGAGAATGGCTGCGTTGCATGGATATGGTTAGGTTTTATACCCTTTCTTTTTAATTCAATTTTTTACATTAATTACAGTTTATTTACTTTGTGTCCCAGCTGTAGCCCCCTCCCTCATTCCCTCCCAATCCCATCCTCCCTCCTTCATCTCCTCCCATGCCCCTCTCTAAGTCACAGATAGGGGAGGACCTCTTCCTCTTCCATCTGACCGTAGCCTATCAGGCCTCATCTAAGAAGCCCACTATTATTAAACTGAACATTACCCCAGCATCTGTCCTAAGGACAGATCAACCTACATCAAGCCAATTCAATTTACAACATAAATATGTAAGCATTTGTGTGTGTGTGTGCATACACACACACATGTGCTCAAACACATGTGTGCATGTCTATATATGTGATACTGGGAGTTACACACAGAGCCTTTTGCAGCCTAGGCAAGTGATCTACTACTGAGATATAGTGTCATCCATATATATATATATATGTTATATAATTTTACAAAACAACAGCAACAATATAACTGATGATAGTGAAATAACTTGACCAGTAAGGTTTAAGAGTAGGGTATGTTTCCAGTCAATATGATTGAAAACAAAAACTCACTTTCTTGGAATGGTACAAAACATCACCATGAAAATACAATACTTACCTTACTTTTTTATGTGACTAATTACAACTAATATTATAATGTGCTGGTTTTCTATCAGAGAAAAAAAGCTAACTTCTCAGGTCTGGACCCTACTATTGGTAACTTAGACAGGCCAAACTATATATGTGTGGATGTGGGTATATGCATGCATATATGTGTGTATGTATGTATAGAATGTATAAGTAGATAGATAGATAGATAGACAGTTATAGATAGATAGAATTATCTCAAATACCACTGACATGCCTAACCCTAAGCTCTACAATTAATATTCAGAATTTGTCAGAATTTCAAACTTCTGTGTCTGATATGGACTGTTTATAATTACTCATAGTAAGAAGAATGTCTAGACTGAATCCATCATTATGTTCTGTCTGACTTCTGAGAATATTGTACATAAAAAAAATCTGTAATATAAGGATGCTCCATGTGATGTGAAGAGTAGATGGACAATGTAATCAAATCTAGCAAAAATAGGCCTGATAGTAAGTAGCAAGAACTTGTGCTTATAATAAAATATAAAATGCTCAGCTTACTGACTTTGGATCCATGTAAAAATAAATACCCTGAATATATTTTATGTATGTATGTGTATGTATTATGTTTTGTTTTGTTTTTGTTTTTGTTTTTGAGGCAGGGTTTCTCTTTGTGGCTTTAGCTGTACTGGGCTTGCCTTTTAGACCAAGATGGCCTAGAACTCAAAATGATCTCCCTGCCTCTGCCTCCCTGGGTGCTAGGGTGACAGGTATGTACTACCTTGCCTAGCTAATACCCAGAATTTAAATGGTGCAGAAATGTTTTCTTTGTAGTTAATTTAGCCAATATCTATTGAAAAAAAGCCAAATTGGAGAAAAATACTCTTCTTGTTTTCAAGGGGTTAGTAGGGAATGGAAATAATGATGGTTAATAACATTTGCTACTCTTATAGAAGTCCTGAATTCTTTTCTCGGTGCCCACAGGATTGCTCAAAACCAGCCATAGCTGTATGTCCTAGGGTCTCAATGCCCTCTCCTGCTCTGTATGGGGACCAATCAAGCACACAATGAGCAGAGATAAAAACAGTCAAAACACTCGTACATATAAAATAAATAAATCTAAAAAAATAAAAATCTGATTAAGCAATTACAGTTCAGAATGGTCAGTACCATGGTTTAAGATATACACAGAACTATGAGAATAAGAAAGAATGACATTAGAAACCTGAAAAGACAAAGCAGAGGGAGTAAAGTCCTTTGGGTAGATACTGACCAGAGTTTAGAAAGGATATTTAAAGCCACAGTGGATTTTTCAGATTCTAGATGAACAAGAGTCCAAAACAAACTAGCACAGAGCCAAGCATCCTTCCCAATACCATCTGTCCAACATGTTGTGAAGAAACCACAGGAGCCTGGGCACATTAAAGTTATATGTCTCTCCCAGGACTCCCATCTACAGGAACGACACTATTTGTAACATAATTGTAAATATCTGTGCAAGCTTTTAATTCACATTTGTATTTTATAAACTCCTCATTATGTTACAACCTACAATGTATAGTATGAACCACAAAACTTGCTTTAAATAGTTCTTTTCATTCCAAAATAACACTCATGTCTGTTTCATTCAGAAATATTACATGTTTAGCACCGGTCTCTTTCATAGACTAATTTATTTTCATAGCTCCCAAGAGAATATATTCAGCTTGACACACATTTTAACTGTTAAATGTTGTTTTTCTATTAAAATTCATAAAGTCAAGGGAAACTCCAATTCAATACGAGTTAAATGCTTTACCTCCCACCTGTCATAGGCACAAACCATATAATTTTCCTAAAATTATGCAAAAATTAGCTAATTAAGTTTTAATTTTCTAATCCTTGCTCAGTTAAACTAGTGACATATGTAAATTAGCTGCTAAGCCCTTCACATTTTTCCAAGTAAATGATAAACAAAATTTCTCCAGTTAAAAATATGTAAAGAAATAAAATTGTAATAGACTTACAATACTGGTAGATAATTGGATAAATCCTACACTTTTGTCATAAACAAAGAATCATCATATTTATTTAAACTCAATTAAATGAATGCTTGATAGTTATAATAACTGAAGACCCATAAATACATCAGAATCAAAGAAAATAACAATGGGCCTCAAAAAGACAATATGCTCTAATATTTATGTTGAGATTACACTAATTTTATAGCTTTTCTAAAATAATCATTCATTTTATTTGTCTGAAAAAGAAACAACATATATACTACACAGATTAGGTAATTAATTAGAAGCAATTAGCACTGAATTTCCCATAGAAATGTCTTATCAAATAGCAACATGATTCCTTAAAATCAACAATTTTTTACAAAATTTGGAGAGATACAAATTACTGTGATTGCTGTGTTGATGCATTCAGAATTAAGGCTGCTGAGCTGTTGGAGGGTTTACTACACCTACGATTGTGTGTATATGTGCACAGAGCTACCTCAGCTACATGAAGCAATAGAAATATACTGAGAGCTCAATTTTCAAACAAACATGCATGGTCCTAAAGTGGACCAACCACGTTCAGTACCACACAAAGTTCTTCAGGAAAAGTCTGTTAAGTGATCAGTTTTTGTCAATTACCTTAATTGCTTATAGCATGACCCAACACTGTTAATTGATTTAGTGCTAGAGATAGACTTGAAGGTCTTGCATGCTAGGCAAGGGTACTGACACTTAGCTATACTCCACAGTCCTAATCCAACACTGTTTACAATAATTGAATAATATTTTGAGAATCCTAAGATGACATGAAAAGTTTTTCATAATGTATAATCGAGAAAACTCTCTTGGGCCTTTTTCACATGCTGCTTGGAAGAGCTTCCCGTTACTGGTTCAAGCAACCTAGTTTGTTGTAGTTTGTCATAGCAGCATAGAAAACTAATACAGGCACTTGACATCTCTACCTACACGGTACAGAGTACTTTAGCTGGATTAATTAAATCCTACGCTTTGCTATCGAGCTGCCTTGCTGTTTATGACTATTGAATAAAACAGAACAGTGAGCTTGGTGACACCGTTGAATTCTGAAATCCTACTCGTTATTCTTAGAGTCAGCTTGCTTATTGGTGGCATTTTTGATATGACTTATTAGAGTGAGGGAAGTCAGTGGAAAGATCTACCTTGGTTCTTCCGAGGTCAAGATTCACAACACAGTTCTTGGGTTCTTGGCAATTTCATCTGCAAAGTGTTTAAATGCATGATCAAGCTTTCTAGGAATCTTATACATGCCTATCTTTGCCCTGCGCAATCTTCAATTACATAAATACTGCTAACCCTTAAAAAAATGTCCTATATCTTAATGTGTCGTAATCTTGTAAGTCCATTTTAATATCACAATTGGATGAAATTTTATATCTTTATATATTTTGAATATTTCAACGTTTAAGCAACATTTTGCAGATTACATTAGTTTTATACACCTCTTGTATAAAACTCTTGTTACAGGCATTCTTAAATAGTTTGAGGAAATTTAATATTTGATAATATGTTGCTTACATTAGGATAATATTTAGTCATTTTGTTAAGTGCATGTATTCCTTGAAAGACTTTTCCAAATACACTGTCCAACTAAATGTGGTGTTGAGAAAATTACAAAACTATGAATTAATTTCATTAAAACCGACAAATGTATATAATCTCACAAACACGACTTGAAGAGCAATCGCCATCACCCACTTACACTTCATGAATACCTTTTCTATCAAATGTTCATTAATAGTCTTCAGAGAACCGTGGAAACAATTGCCAATGTGGCAGATTAGCAAACATGCAAAGAGCCACTTGCTCTGAAGGACGTTTCGTGCTATAGCAGCAGAGAGCAATCAACCAGAAATTAATCCTTCTCATGTTGTGACCCATATAGCTGTGAAGGGAAATGCGATCTTGACATTGGGAATTACAGTTGCTTGCAATCAGGCAAGAGTAACGCTATTCAAGTGACACCATTTTGTGAGGTTTCAATTAGTTCACACAATGGGGGGCTTTATGGTGACAGGAGCATGTGTCAAACCGGCATCAAGGGGTTATGAAAACAGAGTCACTTCAGGGGATCAATCAACGGCTGCCTCTTCTCATCAGCCCACTTAGACATTGCTCTCAAGAGTTGATTAATAGGGAGCCTTGTGGAGGTTTGCTCTTCAGACGTGGAAGTTGGTGATCTTTCATTTTTCATTGTTCCTCCAGTAACACAGGCTAGTCTCATTATGTAGACATGATAGAAGTGTAGAGGATCTCTTCAGGATTAATGGGCAGGGAAAGGTAGTGCTGGGCACAGGACGGAGTTGCTAGTTCCCAAGGCTCATCCGCCTTTCATTCTTGAAATACAAGTTGTGAGTATGGTTTATTTTTATGATTTCTTGAATTAAATAGATGTTTAAAAGAAACCAAGTGAAGTCACTTCAGATTCATTTTGGAAATTTTCATGCACAAAATACCATTCTATTTAATTATGCTAAAATAGGTTTAATTAAATGATAATATTAAGTGTGCACCCTATGCATTATCTGTTCACATGACTTAAATCTGTGTTTGCTATTTGCGCAGTGTGGTGTTAAATGAGCATCAGTTATAATTCTAGCATTTAAAAAGTTTTCATGTTACCAGGTACATCGGTGCACACCTGTAATCCCAGCACTCAGAAACACAGAGGTAGGTGGCTCTCTGTGAGTTCAAAGCCAGCCTGACCTACAAAGTGAGTTCAAAACAACCAACACAACACAAAGAAACCTTGTCTCAAAAACCAAACCAAAACAAAACAAAAATTGTATTTTCCAAGTTTGAGGAATAAGGTATAATTTTTTTTTCTGGGAACTACAAGTACAAATGTATTTTTTAATGGGCTCATTTTCAGAATTGAAAAACAAAAACATCAAACACTAAAAATGCTAATTAATATGAATGTAATACACAGAATTATGTATAGTAGCTACAAGTGTAAATACTGCATTTCATCACAAAGAACAGTAGTGTCTTCTCTTATTAGGCCTGGGGAGGACTGAAGCACCAACCACAGACCATGCATATACTGGAACTAGGCCCCCTACACAGATGTAGCCACAGGCAGCTTGGACCTCATATGGGTGCCCTAGTAAGGGGGATGGTGGGTTCCCTAGTAATGGGAATGGTGGCTGACCCTGATAAGGACTCTGTTGCCTGCTTTTCAATTACTTTCTGCAGGCAGGACTCCCTTGCCAAGGCACAGGGGAAGAGGATGCACTCATTCCTGAAGTGAGTTGATATGCTGTGGTGGGTGGGCAGTGGGGGGATCCCCTTCTCTGACAAGTAGAGGGGAGTAGGGGAAACAGGCAGGAAAGGTAGGGAGAAAGGAGGGTGGTGCTACAAGCAGGATATAAAATGAATAAATAAAAATTTAAATTAAAAAAGTAGAAACAAGTATATTCTGCTGATTCCAACACACACACACAAAGAAAAGAAGAGAAAGAGAGAGAGGAAGGAAGGAAGGAAGGAAGGAAGGAAGGAAGGAAGGAAGGAAGGAAGGAAGGAAAGAAGGAAGGAAGGAAGGAAGGAAGGGGAGAGTTTAGTTTCCCAGCTAAAGACATATGACAGCTAAGCAGAGCACTGCACCTGGAACAGGTGAAAAGTCTCCTTACACAAACCAGGCTCTGGAGGCATATGCTTACTATAAAACAAGCCCCACTTAATGGGAATTTAAAGAGATCCCAGGGTAGCTCAGGCTGTGCCTGGGACTCAAGCAGAACTACACTTTATGTTCTAATGAAATTTTCACCTGTCCAAGACTAGTGAGGAATCAGTGGACATTTTGCAATTTAAAGATCTATAATTTAGGACAACTTGGCCTATGGGAGAAATATTCACTTTTCCAAAACCAAATTATAACACATAATTTTTGCTGCTAATGCACATTTTATGAAGTGTATATAATATTGGGGAATTTAAGATTCCTCATGTTTGTGATTTTTATTAGATTGAAGTACTTTAGATGGTTATGTTTGTTAAGTTGGAAAACAAACTAGTTAAAAATAAAAAATTAGGTACATTGAATTTATAAATAATGAAGAAAATAGCAGAAAGAATAGGAGAAACTCTGTAATTAAGCCAAGTGTAATCAAAAGCTAAGAGTGAGACTTTTGAACTATGTCAGATTGCAAATTTTGTCAAGGTTATCAAAATTACTTTAGAACTATTGCTCTCTCAATTTTTAATTATAATATCCACAAAAGCTAATAATTTAAGAAATATAACTTTGAGCGATGATATCTTCAAAGCTCCTAAATTATCTAACATGGATATTAAAAATCTTATGTTAGAAGCCAATGCAGTTACAGATAAACTTGAAAAATACCCACATTTAAAAAAAATCAGTCATGATTTATGCAATTATACATTAAATACCACATTGATTTTGATATCAATGTTCATTTTATTCATCTATTTGTTTAAATAAAGTTTTATTTTTTATTTTTTCATACAATATATTCTGATTTTTTTCTCCTTCTACAACTTTACCTTTCTATGCCAGCGACAGTAGAACATGAGGATTGAAGGCCTTATGTAGGCATCAGCATGAAACGTCCATGTTCAAGGAGCTGTACGGTCATTGTATTCAGCAATGGTGACTGGCTTATGGAGAGCAACCGATAGTCTTGGCAACAACTTGGGTTCTTTGGGGAATGCCACGGGACACTTTTGGCCAACAACTCACTTAGATACAAACCAGTCCTGTTGCTAGTGACAAGATATGGTCACTAGGGGCTCTGTCTCTCTCATTATTTGGTGATTTCATTTAGATTGCCTTCAGAAATACAGAAGTTTCAACTGTATTAGATTTCCATACTGTCCCTAAAATGGTTCTTAATTTTAGCTGTCTCTCCCCATATTCCCTCCCTCATTCTCTTTTTTCTTCTCCTTCCCCATTTGATCCTCCCATTCCAGCCCACCATTTACGCATAACTATTTATCCTATTTTCCCTTTCCTAACAAGATCTCTCTGTACCCCCTTTCCCTAACTCTATACCTGATGATTGTGGTGCTATGGATTGTAGTTTGGTTAACATTTATTTAACAACTGATATCCACCTATAAGTGAATATGAAGCAGTTTTGGGTAGATGCACAAGAAGTTTTTGAGGTAGATCAATCCCCATCTTCCCAAGAAATTCCACAGTAAATACCATAGTCGTACACAAGTCTTCATTCCCACCAGCAAAGAATGAGTGTTTCCCTTGCTCCACATCCTCACCAGCAGAAGCAGTCACTTGTATTGATTTTAGACATTCTGACAAATGGTGGTGGTTTGAGTGAAAACGGCCCCCATTGGCCCATAGGGAGTGGCACTGTTAAGTGGCCTTGTTGGAGGACATGGGTCCCTGCTGTTGGGCTTTGAGGTTTCAGAAGCTCAAATTAGGCCCAGTTTCACCCTCTCTTCCTGCTGCCTGCTGATCCAGATGCAGAACTCAGTTACTGCTCCAACACCGGGTAGCCTGTGTGCTGCCATTTTTCCTGCCATGAGATAATGGATGGTAAGGCCCAATTAAAGGTTTTCCTTTGTAAGGGTTGCTATGGTCCACCTGTTTCTTCACAGCATTAAAAACCCTAACACAGGTGTAAGTTGAAATCGCAAATAGTTTTGAATTGCATTTCACTGATGACTAAGAATTTTCAACATTTTTTTTGTCAGCCAATTAAAATCTTTTACAGTATATTTGATTTTTAATTCTGATATTATAATATAATTACAGTATTTCTCCCTTCCCTTTCCTCACTGGAAATTTTCCCATATAATTGTCTATTCTCTTTCAAGTTCATAGACTGTTTTTTTTTCATTATTATTACAAGCATATATAAATATGTATATAAATATATATTTCTAAATACAACTTACTCAGTTTTTTGTTTGTTTGTTTGTTTTAACATTTTTGTTTGGTTTATTTTTGTTTTTGGTTTTTTTTTTTTTTCAATGCAGTTTATTCAGGATCCTTGAACAATCCTCGGACCCTGGGGAAGCCAGCCCACAGCTTAAATAGCCTCGGGGTAGCCAACCCAGGCGTGCACGTGGGCAATGCAGATAGGTCCATATACATGGAAGCAAGCCAGATCCTCAGCCTTAGCCAAATGTGGAATTGTTCGTGACAGAGAGCACTCACCATCGGGAAGGTGGAAGGCAGAAACCAGCTCCATCTTTAAGGCATAGCATTCCGCAGCTCTCTACAGTTCCCACTTTTGGTTTTAGACGCATCAGGCAAGAGTAGAGATCTGATCTCTGATATTAGAAATAAATTGGGACTTTGTACTGATGTTCGTTTAGGTGTCATCCACCCAAAGAGCATCAGACCCGTCCGATACCTTTTTCTCAGAGGCCGGACCTGGGGCATCAACCCACATGCAATCAGACATGCTCTTCTCTGGGTCCAAAGCGGCTGACCCTGAGTGCAGTGCTTAGCCTCGCATCCTGAGCGTAACATTTTAGCTTTTTATGGTAGCCAACCATGCTTGGGGAGACTGTCCTGCTTCAATGGCTGTAAAGGCCTGAATGATCATGGCTGCATCACACTGTTGTGAGACTCTAATCTTGCATATATACCACAGGCAAACCCTTCTCCACTGCTGGTGGGAATGTAAACTTGTACAACCACTCTGGAAATCAATCTGGCGCTTTCTCAGACAACTAGGAATAGCGCTTCCTCAAGATCCAGCCATACCACTACTGGGCATATATCCAAAAGAGGCTCAAGTAAACAATAAGGACATTTGCTCAACCATGTTTGTAGCAGCTTCATTTGTAATAGCCAGAAGCTGGAAACAACCCAGATGCCCCTCAACTGAAGAATGGATGCAGAAATTGTGGTACATCTACACAATGGAATATTACTCAGCAATGAAAAATAAGGAAATCATGAAATTTGCAGGTAAATGGTGGGATCTGGAAAGGATCATCCTGAGTGAGTTGTCCCAGAAGCAAAAAGACACACATGGTATATACTCACTCATATAGACATACAACATAGGACAAACCCACTAAAACCTGTGCATCTAAAGAAACTAAGCAAGAGAGAGGACCCTAACTAAAATATCCAATCCCCATCCGGAAAGGCAAAGAGGATGGACATCAGAAGAAGAAGAAAACAGGAAACAACCTAGGAGCCTACCACAGAGGGCCTCTGAAAGCCTCTGCCCTTCAGACTATCAAAGCAGATGCTGAGCCTGATGGGCAACTGTTGGGCAGAGTGAATGGAATTTTAGGTAAGAACTGGGAAATAGTAAGAGCTGGAGAGGACAGGGTCTCCACAAGGAGAGCAACAGAACAAGAAAATTTGAACACAGGGAACTTCCCAGAGACTCATACTCCAACCAAGGACTATTCATGGAGATAACCCAGAACCCCTGCACAGATGTAGCCCAGGGCAGTTCAGAGTCCAATTGGGTTACATAGTAATGTGAAGAGGGACTGCCTCTGACATAATCTGATTGGCCTGCTCTTTGATCACCTCCCTCTGGGGGGGGGCAGCCTTACCAGGCCATAGTAGAGGATAATGCAGCCACTTTTGATGTGAACTGACAGACTAAGATCAACATTTCTTTAGGTACATCTCAGCCATTTGAGGTTTGCCTTTTGAGAATTCTCTATTCAGATCTGTACCCCATTTTTGATTGGGTTATTTGTTTTCTTGATATTTAGTTTTTAGAATTCTTCATATAATTTGGGTATTAACCCTCCCTTAGATGTATAGTTAATAAAAATCTTTTTTGAATCTGTAACTTGCTGCTTTGTCTCAATGACAGTGGTCTTTGCTGTGCAGATATGTTTCAGTTTCATTAAGGTCCCATTTATTAATTATTGACCTTCATGTCTGTGTTAAAGATATTCTGTTCAGAAAGTCTTTTCCTATGCCAATGATTTTTTTTTCTATCTGATCCAGTGTATCCAGGTGTCTGGACTTATATTGAAGGCTTCCATCCATTTAGAGTTGAGTTTTGTGCAGAGATACTAGCACGAATCATTTTAAAATTTTATTTTTTATTAATTACATTTATTCACTTTGTATCCCAGCTGTAGGCGGGTCCCTGGTTCCCACAGAAGCAAACTCCCTCCCTCCCTTATCTCCTCCATGCTCCTTCACGAATCCACTGATAGGGAGGTCCTCCTCCCCATGGATCGTTTTTTTAGATTCTTCTACATGTACCCATGCAGTGTGACCAGCAACATTTACAGAAGATGTTATCTTTTCTCGATGTGCATTTTTGGGTTCTTTTTAAAAAATAAATAAATAAATAAATAAAGTTGAAATCAATAAGTGGGTGGATTTATGCTGGATCTTCAATTCAGTTCCATTGATCTACTTGTCTGGGGGCTATGGTAAGTTGTTGTTGTTGTTGGTGGTGGTGGTTTTGTTTTTGTTTTTCATATTTAGTTACTATTGCTCTGTCTTACAGTTTGAGGTTGAAATGTTGGTACCTCCATTAAGTTTTTTGTTTTGTTCTGTTCTTTTATCATTCAGTATTGTTTTTCACGATAATGGGTGTTTTGTGTTTCCCTATAAAGCTGATGATTGTCATTTCAAGATGTGTGAAGTGCTGCTGCTGAGGGCCTTGATGGTGTCCATGGTCCTTGCTTCACAGGAAGCTGTAGGGATGTCTGTAGTCTGTGTTCTCACAAGAGAACTTGTTGATGTTCATGATCCATGTTACTGGTGAAGGCCAGGTGCATGTTTGTGATCTGTACCGCTTCCTACAGTCATATTGATGTCTAAGGACCATGTCAGAGGCCATGGTGATGTCCATGAACTGTGCTGCCACTGTGGGCCATGAAGGTATCTGTGGTCCATGCTGCAGCCAAAGACTGAGTTGGTATGTATGGTCTGTACTTCCACCAGAAACCATATGGAAGTCCCTCATCTATGCAAAAAAGCCCTTTTGCAGTATTGATGATATCAGACTGATAGTTGAAAGTACAGACATAGAAAGCTTCTATGACAACCTCCCATGCCCACAAACAGTCTAGACAGGAAGCCATTGAATAGAATTATTCAAAAATGTATTTGGGAATCCTGAAGTGTAGCTCTTCACAGTTGATGGCTTCTGGCAGGGGTTGGGGTGGGGATATATTCAGTTCTCTTTAAGGGTATGACCATTGGGAGTTTGACCATGCTCCAGTGAGTATATGGGCAACACAATTTATAGTTTTTTTGGTTGTTTGTTTTCCTTCTTTTCTTTGCAGGAGGTCACACGAAAGGGGGTGGACCTGGAAAGACTGTGAGGTTAGTATGATCAGGTTGAACTATGTGAAACTCCCAATAAACATATTATGTTGAAAAGGTGATTTGTGAAGAATTTTCTTAGACTTTTGAATACATAGATTTTCCTCTTACTAATTAAAATTACTAATTATTAATAAGTATTTATTATAATTAATCTTCCAATCCATGAGCCTGGGAGATCTTTCCATCTTCTGATATCATCTTTAATTTTTTCTTCAAAATCTTTAAGTTTTTTTTATCATGTAAGTAGTCTTTTTATTTGCTTAGTTAGAGTTACCACAAGATATTTTATATTATTTGTATCTGTTTGTGAAAGGTGTTATTCCACTGACTTCTTATGCAGGTACTATAAAGAAATGACTTGATGATGAGGAAGCTCAAAGTGACAACAAAGTTTTTTGTATCAAGAGCCGATTGCTACACAGATCCCCTCTCACAGACTCCTTGGGTGCTTTTCTTCAGTACTGAGTATTAAGATCAGAACTTCAAATAGAGAATACAAGCACCTCACTAAATGAGCTGCATTCCAAGCTCCCTTTGCCTTTTTCTCAGTTAGTGTTTTCTTTAGCAGTTTACAGTATAGGCAGGGAAATCCAGAAGTATTTAAAATTCACTGGAGATCAATAAGAATAAATAGAATTATTGCTAACGACAGGTGTGTAATGTTCTGACAGTAAAAGTCTCTAAGTCATCTGGAAAAAAATATTCCCCAAACTAACCTTTGGGAAAAAGTCAACAAAGATTTGCTGTACTGTATAATTCTGTCACCAATAGCTATGACTTCATTTCCCTTTGCATAATGAAATAATTATTTGCTCATATACAGACTCTTACATTTCCTTGGGGGACATCAACAGAAGGGAGAGTGGTGTAAATTATTTAAATAGCAGTTTAAAATGTTTCAAGGAGATTAAATTCTTTGGAATGATAATTTAAAGGAAGAAGTGGTGTAGGGAAGGACTAGGAAAGGAGAGACTTTTCAGTTACTTAATGTCAACCTTTAGTTTTGACAGGATACAATTCTCAGGTGTAGGGAGGTGTGTGTGTATATCTGAGATAGAGAGAGAATATACTAAAAGTTAATGATACAATCCAATATCATTTATGGAGTATAAAAAATATTATGTATTTCAGGGTTATGAAAATTTTAATTCTATGACATGCTCTAGATGTGTCTATCAGGCACTTTCCAGAAACAGATCAGAAGGGCTCTCAGTGAAGTCATGAGTTACTCCAAGGAGGAATTAAAAATCTGAATAGATGAGTGGATGGTCATTGGGATTGTGAAATTTAGAGCTTGATTAGCAGAAGTATGTCCCAGAGGAAGATGCTCAAAGGTTCAAAAACTTGCCTTTTCCTTACTGTTACTGTCCTTTTCTGCTCCCATTTGTAAGAACATTTCTTCCCACAGTGAACTGAAATCTCTAAAAAGTCATTAGCAAAATAAATCATTCTTCACTGAGGATGTCCCTGTGCAGTTTCTGGTCATAGTAACTATTAAACACACACAAGTTTTGTTAGCTATTCTTAATACCTTTTACTAGTATCCAAATTTTATGATTTTTGTTTTTGCAATTTTCTAAGCCAAAAATATAGAATAAAGCACTCGGCATTGATTCTGATAAAGATTTTCTTGAATCTATATAGGTCAATTGGGGGATTGACTTCTGGAAAAAATTAAATTATCCTGATTCACTCACATTGGACTTATTTTCACTCTTTTCAATCCTCTTTAACTCTGTTCTCTATATTTTATAATCTTAGGGAGCCTTGCAATCATTTACTTTTTAATTTATAATGAAATTCGCTTTGGTGCTATGATAAAAGCAATTGATTTTTATTAGTATCCATAGTTTTTATCTCTAACATATAGAAATTCAACTGATATCTGTATGTTGGTCTTATAACTTTGAATACTGTCAAAAACGTTATTTTAAATCATTTGTGCATCAGAGAAACTTTTATTTACAAAAAACAATTGTCTTCAACAAAATATAGTGTAAGCTCTTTGTTTCCAACATAGCTTTCCTTAATTTTTTAATAACTTTTTATAACTTTATTGTCCTTACGAGGATATCCATTAAAATATTTAATAGTAGTAAAAAGGAAAAGTAGCCCCTTTATTTTTTTTCCCACAACTTTAAAGATAAAACAGTCTTTTAACCAAGGAA
Source organism: Meriones unguiculatus (assembly GCF_030254825.1). Classification (NCBI taxonomy): domain Eukaryota; kingdom Metazoa; phylum Chordata; class Mammalia; order Rodentia; family Muridae; genus Meriones; species Meriones unguiculatus. The sequence goes on along the minus strand of NC_083361.1, from coordinate 80,171,580 downwards.
CTCGCTCAATGGCTGTTTTCATAGTTTTATTTCTTTTTTCATGTGGAAAAAAAAAAAGATGTTCAAATGTCTCTTCTACTTCTAACTACTTGCAGGTTTTATAATAAAATAATATTGAGTTTACTCAAATGCTTTCTGTTTCCCTTCAGGAAAATACACAAATTTCTGCTTGTCCTTAATGATCCATTTCATTAAGTTGTTTTGAAGTGTAAAACTATCCTTATATCCAATTTGTCATGTATAATTTCTACTATAACCTTTCTAGCAGTTTATTTTCATTTTTTGTTTATATACTGATAAGGGATATTATTCTATGTTTCTATTGTGAAACACTTGTATAGCTTTGGCATCAGATAAAACTGGTCCCATGATAAAATGCAAAACATTCTCATAGTTTATGAAGAGTTTATGAAGAGCTGTTATTAACTGTAGCTTTAAAGTTTCATAGAATGCATTAATATAGCCACATGGGTCTGAATTTTATGTCTACATAAATTATGTATGTTTGTAGGTAGAGTTAATGTGTTTGTCTTGTGGATTTAAAAATGTCTGATATTGGCCTATCCCAGTAATCATGTTTTTTATACCTTATTATATAGCAGTTGATTACTCTCTTATTGTGTGCATAATTTTACTTACTTTATACTTTTCTAATTGTTTATTACACTACATATGTATGGTGTGTAAGTATAATGTTTAGGTATGGGTATTGGATGGTATGTATGTATACTATGTGAGTGATTGCATGTGAATGTGTGTGATCTGAGATCAGAGGACATCACCCAGAAATCTCTTCATTCTTTCTACTTGATAGGTAGAACTTCTCTTACTTATGATGCTGTTGGCTGGTCTGTACATTTCTGGGTAACTTCTCTGTTTCTGCTTCCCATTTACTGTAGAGGGTGCTACAGTTATGAATGTGCTCTACCATATGTATCAGTTCTATAAATAAATGTTTATTTTTATAATTGTGCATTTCTTCATATTTAAATGATTTGACCAATCCCTCCCTCTTTCCAGCCAGCTCATCCCTTTTCACCCCAAATCCCTTCAGTTCATAGCCTCTTATGTTTAAATTGTTACTGTACATGTGTATAATATATATATAATATCTATAGGTGAGTCCCTTTACTGTTACTGTCATGAATATAACTATATGTATATATTTAGGGTTGATTACATGGTGTTGGATAAACTTTGGGGGACTTTGTTCCTGAAGAATATTGGTTCTTCCTCTCTGAGGAGCCAGACATTAACTTTCTATAGCTCTTAATCTAGGGGTGAGACTAAGTAAGATATCCCCCCATCTATGATGCCATGTTACTTGGTGCCATTTTTTCAGGTCTTTTTAGGTAACCACACAGCTGAAAAGATATGAGGGCAGCTGTGAGATAGTGTCTTCTATATAAAGATGAGTGTGTCACCATTGACATTTTAAAAAGGTTTTGGAGGTCAGAGCTATGTACACGGGCTTGTGTGGCAAGCTCTTTAACATCAAGCCCTAGATTGAGAAACATTTTTTTCTTTTGTCTTGTGTATTTTCTGTGCTGTTATCTTTACCATTCATTCCCCATCTTAATTGTACTGCCTGTCAGCGAGTGGCTCCTGCTTCATAGTTTAAGCGTAAAGGTAACGTGATTAATTTGAAACAACTTTTTTTCCATTAGCTAAAAGTTTGTTTTATTGGAATTTAATAAATTTTGTTGCTTTCCATCTTCATTTTATTCAGATTGAACTGTTCAATACCTCCTTTGACTTTTTCTCTGATTTTTGTAACTTAACATATTGTTTCTCAATATAATATGAAATTTTATTTCACATCTTTCTTCCTATCACTGATTTCCTTTCTTATAAATCATGGCTGAAGAACAGACCTTGGCAGGTTTTAATGCTCTCAATGTAGTGATGGCTGCTTTACTACACAATCATTAGTTTGACCTTTGACACATAAAAATAACGTGCTTCCTGCCATGTCTCAGTAAACGGTTCCCTGACGTCTACTCATCCAGTACTTTTGTTAAGTTTCTACCTCTCTGTTTTTTGCCTCGATTTCTGTCATCTATTGAAAGTGAGTTACTTATGTCTCCAACCATTTATGTTAAATATCATTCTAATATTTCTGTTAGTGTGCTCCTATGTAACTTGAGTTCATGTTTGGCACCATTTCCTGATTCCAATAAGCTAAATACCATCTGTTAATTTGAGTTTTTATTTTTAAATGAATCATAATAACCTAACAATTCAATTATACATACAGCATGGGTTGGAGTTCTTTTTAAAGTCAGATAATAGGAGAGAGAACAGGCATATAGCTACATTATCTTGTTTAAATGACATAATTATACTAGTGATGCTTAATGTGTTTTCATGAACATTCAGATAATCAGAGAATCATGTATATTCAGTTAAGTGAATTCCATTATTTCTTATAATTTGGACTTTTTAGTGACACATTCTGAATTTTTGTATATCTGGTAGCATATTTTGTCTTATTATTATTTTAATTGTTATTTCATATGTGAAATTCACATGTAATGTCTAGAATAAATAATCCAATGAAATTTAGTGATCATAAAATTAACATAATGCTCCATTTTTGAGGAGATAATTTTGGTTTTTTTTTAAGGTTTTAATTTGACATATTTTCCTACTTCCCATTATGAAAATGGCACTGTGTTATTTGTGATCAGCAGTTTTTCCAGTGAGTTGCTGGACATCAATCTTCCCAATGTCTAGCATGTGCGGTGAATGAAGTCTGTCTTCCTGCTTTAAGCAGATCTTTGCCTTCCAATTTCAGCAGTTTTACTCTGACATCCCCACCAGCTTTCCTTCCATGTGTATGGGATTAAAGTACCAGTCAAGAGGAAGAGGACCACTGAGAGGTTGTTTCCAAGGAAACACCAAGAAGACATGCCTGGAGGCAATTTGCAAAACTAGGTGACCTCAAAGAACCACTCCTCAATGACCCCCAACACTCTTTCTTGTTCACCCCCATCATCAGCCAACCCGGAAGGGAAAAGAGTGTAGCTCACCCTAACTTCAGGCTTTTCAACCCTACATTTGCATCACATAGCAGAGCTTGGGCTGTTCTTAGATTTAGCAGAATTTTTTCTTTTTTCTTTTTTTGGAATAATGCTTTTCTATGATGTATTTCTATAATACAAATTCTAATAACTAACTTTCAATTATCATTTTATAATAATTTACATTGTTAAAGATATTCACTCTTTTGAAGAAAAAATGGTATTTTCAAAATTGTTTGCTAAATCATTTTAGATGGCTTGAGTGACCTAGATTATTTATTTTAAGGGAATAAGCATAAATATACTTATATGGGGCCAGTAAATGATAGAAATGATAAAACTACAAGACTACGAATTTTCAAAGTTGATACAAAGTTTCTCATTACAATGAACTAGACATTGTGATGAACAATTTAACCCAAGTTTTAGTATTAATATTTTTGCATTTTTTCTTATTTTAATTTTTCTTGTTTTTTGCTTCATTCTTCATTTTGTAATTATTTATTTTTGAAATTATAATTACATAATTTTCTTTTATTTCATCTCTCCAAAGCTTCCCATGTACGCTTTGCTCTTCCTGAAATTCATGGCCATTTTTCATTACTTTGTATATGTATATCTAAATTATATAAAATGTATACCTTTCTGAATACTCAACTACATCCTGCTCAGTCAGGATAATGTCCATTTTATGTTTTGAAATGATTTAAAAATATAGTGGCCCTAGAGTAGTTAGCAGAGGTATTCTTTGATTTCTATGCTAAGCACTGTGGCTATGAGGACTTCCTGCCACGTTGAAAAAGGTGTGACCGCATTTGTTACTCTACTGGGTGCTGCTAACTTATTAACTGAAGCCTTGTTTTGACCTAATATGTTTCATTATTATTTTTGGCCTAAGTAAGAATAAGCCATACATTGTCTTCGCATCGATAAAATTTTGTTGTTCGTTAAGTTTACAGGGTCCAATGGGAGTGACCAGAAATAATTTGGCTTATGAATGATTAAAGGTCAGATTTCAAGATGATGTCTTTATGTTGGTGGGATGTTAAGGCATGGCAGCATGTTTGTAGCTGTGTGACAAAGAGTTCAAAAGTTAGCCTTAGGGTCACCTAAATGCATGATTAATATTTGTCATGGAAGATGACAAAGATGATTTTTTTTTCTGTATATCAACTAGATGTTTTTTTAATCTCCATCTTCTTACATTTTTGTCTTCCAGAATAAACATATTCCCTCAATACCTTGGTTCACACTAAAGGTAAAAAATAATACAGTATTTTCAAAGACTATTATCTTTTATGTATTCATTGCTTTAAATGCCGCTTACTCTTTATGATTGACTTGCTAACCCTGAATATTACCTTCTATATGTAAGTTAAGCATTAGTAATTCTGTAACTGAATGAGGACGAAGAGTCCTTTCATTATCTCATTATAAAAATCTATGTAGTCTTCCATCTTTCTCCAAACCCTTCCACAGGACCCCCAGAGCTCCGCCGCATACTTGGCTGCAAGTCCCAGCGTGTCTGGATCCACTGCTGGCTGGAGCCTCCCAGAGGACTGTCAAGTTAGGCTCAAGTCTGCAAGCACAGCACAGCATCAGTAATAGCGTTAGGGGCCAGCTCTCAACGGTGGAGCGGGTCTCAGGTTGGACGTAGAGGAGACAGAAATCTCACAAGAAGACCAACAGAGACAACTAACCCAGACCTATAGGGGCCTTCAGAGACTGAGAAATCAACTAATCAAATGCATGTTCTGGACCTAAGCTCCGTGCACATTTGTGGCCGATGGGCTGCTTGGTCTTTATGTGGGACACGTGGCAAGTAGAGGGGGTGGTAGCTGTTTCTAACATGAACTCGAATGCCTGCTTGAGTATCACTGCCCACTGGCAGCTCTGTCCTGCCTCTCCTCAGGGGATGAGGATATGCTCAGTCCTGATGTGACTTGAAGTGCTGGGGAGGCTTGATAGGAGAGAGGGGATCCCCTTTTCTGGGGGAAAGGGAGAAATGAAGGGGGAAAGAAGGAAGTGAGGAGGGTACTGGGAGGAGAGAAGGGAGGGGGCACCTTGGGATGTAATGTAAATAAACTTAAATATAATTTTAATTAAAAAAATCTATGTAGCCTTATTACAGATGTGCATCACTTGCTCCTGGCTCCCTGTCTTGCCAGGCCAAGGAGGAAGAGGACCCAGGCAGTCCTCCTGAGACTGAGCAAGCTATGGGCAGATGGCAATGGTGGAGAACTCCCCTTTCAGTGGACTAGGGGAAGGGAGGGGGTTGGGAAAAGGGAGGAAGGGTGGGGCTGGGAGAGGTCGAGGGAGGGGGCTTCAATCAGGATATATAATGAATAAATTGTTAAAAAAGAAAAGTAAAATTAAAAAATAAATAATAAATTAAAAACCTGAAAAAAACGTTCTAGTCTTTTTTCAACATGAGAATTTTAAAAAATAAAAACAAGAAAAAAAAAAAAAAACAACTGAAAGTCCTTTTTCACCTAAGTCCATGTCGACTGCATGCAATTATGGAACAAATGTTTATTCCATTGGATACAGCTTGGAGCAAGACTGGCAAACATTGAGAAGCAAAGGTCAAGCAAAGCTTGTCCTTTTCATAATGATTATATATGGGTGTTCTGCTTGGGAAGCTCAGGTTGGGCTTGGCAAGTCAGAAAGACTGTGTCTTTTCTGGGTCGTTGGATGCAGGCAGGAAAGCACAGGATGATTTAGTAAATGTTTATGGTTCCAAAGTCACGCACTTTGCTTCCTTTGTAGATTTGTGTTGATTTTTCTCTCTTAGTTCCTCGGCCTCGCCAACCTCTTTTACATTCTGTGTGTTTGCAACACTAAGGTTTTATAATTTTTATATGTTCTCATTTTCCCGTATAGTCTAAATGTACTCCCTCCCCAAAAAACATCCAGTTATCGTTGGACACTCCGTTTACCTATGAAGGAACTTCTACTTTATGCAAGCTATTTTATGAACTTTGTTCATTCATAAAACAGATGATACTATAGTTACTTATTTCTGCATACTGTTTAAGAGCTGGCAGAATGATTTATTGCATTATTGAATTTTTAGAACATAGCATGACTCCTGGCAAACACTGGCAGCTCAATAAATGTTTGTTAAATTAATTGTAAATTTGTTAGCAGTAACATGTTTTCATTCTTGTCTTCTTTATAAAATATACATTACCTAATTTAGAAAAAAATTCATCATTTTAGATGAAAGTTAAATTTTTGTTAGAGTGAAATGGGGGAAATTTTGAAGTGTAATCTTTAAAATTTTAAATATACAAAATAAACTATATAATTTATGTACTGGTGAGATTTTGCTATTACAGTATATACCCATCGGAGAAGGGCAAAGTTAACTGAAGAACTGCCTAGGTCAGATTGATCCATTCCCTTGTTCATGGGGCATTTTCTTGTTCAATTATGTAGGGAGGCCTAGGGCCCAGCGAGTGTCCTCAGCTGTAGCAGGTGATTTACCTAAGTCAGAAAGCTGAGGAAGAGCCTGTGAGAAGTCACTGTGAGCCAGCAAGCAGCATTCCTCCACAGGATCTGCTCTGATTCCCGATCCCCTTCCTGATAGATGGTAAGCTGGAAGTTTAAGTCTAATAAACTCTTTTGTACCCAAGTTGTTTTTAGTTAGGATATTTAATTGTCCCAGCAGAATGAAATTATGGCAAAATTTTTGGAGCAAAGTATGAATACATAGATGAGAGTTGTGATAAATGACAGTATTTAGTATTTCTTTGTGTTGAGAACACTCAAAATCATGTCTACTAATTTGATTACATTACATTTTCATGTAATGAAACTGCTATGCTACTGAGAATGCAGATGAACTGTTGCTAATAACTTGTCCACATATGTTTACTGTACAGATATCACAAGTAGCATTGCCAGGAGGTCAACTTTAATTCTAACCCATGGTGTGTAAAGGAGGTTAAAGATGAGGGTATATTAACTACCTAATGTAAATAAAAGGGAAACTTGCCAACTTTGTAAGCACCCAGGACTGATACTAACATGAATTATACTTCAGCACTATGGGGAGCAGCCTAGTATACTACGGTGAATGTAGAGTCTCTATAGTTAATAATGCCACTTTGATTGAAAATTTAGGCGCTGCTGCCATATCTTTTTCAAGTAAATATTGTGCTTTCCTTTATTGCTTATATCCCAGATATACTAAAAGTTATAATTCTACTTTGGAAGATTAAATGAATGACTATGAAAAAAATTAAGTGTTAAAAGATATTACATATTTTATAGATCCATTGTTTAGAAAAGTTAAGTACACTTGACATTTAACAACAGAAGTCAAAGATCTAATTTGACATAAGCACAGGTTTGTTTAGACATTGTTTCAAATAAGACACAGGGGTGTCAGATAAGCTCAGTTAAACAAAACTGAACATTAGTCTGTAGCTAAATGCAAATCAAGTTAATAGGTGCACAAGTTAATAGGTGACACCAGGAGGAACATAAAGATCTTGAAGATGTAAAGCAGGCCTTCTGATAATCTTAGTGCATGAAATAGTTTCATATGTAATGAGTACTTAAGTACTTTATCAATATGCCATCCATTGTCATTTGGATCAAAGGTGTATAATTAAAATTCTGTAAATTTTTTTTTCCCAGTAAAACAAAGATTTTATCTCCATAGCGCTGGTCTTTTGTTAATCACAGCTAACTCTTGTGCTCAAGCGGACAAGGTACTATAAATTTTTAACAAAAAAATATCATATAAATGCCCCAGTGGAGTCCTTCCTTTCCTCAAAACTTCACAAACCAGGCCTCTCTGTATTGCTCTCAACATGCTTGTATTCCATGATCCCACAAAACATTCCATTGGTCTCTGAGCACTCAATATTTTTTCCACAGACGATCCAGGCAGTCCTGATTAGACTTGATAAGCTATGAGTAAATGGCAGAAGAAGAGAACTCACCCTTTCAGTGGACTAGGGGAAGGGGGTAGGAGAGAAGAGGGAGGAGGGTGGGACTGGGAAGAGTTGGGAAAGGAGACTTCAAAAAGGATATGTAATGAATAAAATGTAAAAAGAAAGAGAAAGAAAGAAAGATTTAAAAACATGCTTTTTTACTCAGTTTTATAATTAGCAGAAGTCTTTGCAGCGAGACAGACTTGAAAGCTGTTCCTGGCTCCATCGTTTTAAAACAGTATGACTCAAGACAAGTTAGTTAACCCCAGTAACCTCTGTTTCCTCATCTACAAAATAAAGTTAATAAGTCTGTCACGGTTGAGGTGCCTGGAGGGTTGCCTGGTCTGGGTGAAGTGTCTAGAAAAGTGTCTGGTATCATCGGCGCTAAGTAATGTTAATTTCTATTATATTATCATTTCATTACTATGGCCTTTTCATTGGAGCCTTTGAGAGGTGCAGGAGAATACAGTCTGAGCATGGGAACTGGTGCTGAGCATAGAGAAAGATCTCAGGCAGAGAGGGCAGTGGGACTCAGAAACGAGGCCCGCCCATAGACCCATCTTCTCCGCCTTAGGAATCGGAGAGCCATCTACTTATTCCATGAAGAAGACTAGAGGATTTCCTTGGAGTACACTGCTTACTCCCAGATAGGAAGTAAGGCAGGCAGAAAGACAGGCAGAACCCCCCCACACACACCCCCACACCCCCACACACCCACACACTTGCGCACACATACACACAAATGGATGCTGATTGCTGATATGAAAGGGTCATCAAAACAAAGATTGTCAGCCACTTATACCATGCTTTGCATAAAGAACTACAATAAGCCTTTAAATATATAGTTATATAAGACATATTCTAACTCTTAAATAATTTAATTATCATTTACCTCTTTTAATTTCATCCAAGAAATTCTATTATTATAACAGGTTTTTGTTTTGTTTCGTTTTTTTTTTTTTTTTTTTTTACTTCAAAGGCAATTTTGTTTACAGAGTGAGGTCTTCCATTTTCAGGAGATATTTGATAAAAATATCAGCAGAGACACAGCACACACACTCACACCCACACACACAGCACATATAGTACACACACCATTACACAAACATAATACTGTGTGAATATGCATCACATACAAGCACACACATAGTATACACCAAGACAGAGCACACAGGCACATACAGCTTGGGACACACAACATAAACAGCACAGAACACACATATGTACAGTAATACACAACACATACAGCTCTCACACACACACACAGAGAGAGAGAGAGAGAACGAGAAAGAACAAAACACATAATCAATAACCTTTTTGTAAATTTTTTACAACTCATTAATCATATATCCCAATTGTACCCCCTCCCTCAACTCCTCCCCAGTCCATTCCTCTCTCTCCACCCCCCCCACTTTCCCTTCTCCTAGTCCACTGAAGGGGAAGATCTCCTCCCCTGCCATTTCAACTTACCATGTCTCATCAGGACTGCCTGGATCCTCTCCATCTGTGGCCTAGCAAGAAGACCACATCGCCAGGGGCAGGTGATCAAAGAGCAGTCAACCAAGTTCAAGACACAGGCAGGCCTTGCTCCCCTTACTCGGTCACCCACATGGAGACTGAGCTATGTGCTACATCTGAGCAGGGGGTCAGGTCCTCTCCATGTGTGGTCCTTGGTTACTGCATCAGTCTCTGCAGGGACCCCTGGACTCAGATATTTTAGCTTTGTTTGTCTCTCTGTGGAGCTCTTGTCTTCTGTCTTTCTATCCCCTCTTTCTTTCATAAGACTCCCTGAGCTTTGCCCAAACTTTGGCTGAGTCTCAACATCTGCCTCGATCCCCTGCTGGGTAGAGCCTTTCAGAGAAACCTTTATAGTAGGACCCCATCCTGTTCTTTCTCTTTCATTGTTTCGGGTGTCTATCCTGTTTGCCATTCTGAATGAGATTTAAGCATCAATAATTTACTGCAATATATACATGCTTCAGAAATTGTATTAAGAGCTAAAGTACTCCAGAATCCATTACATTGTGTGCACGACCCTAATAGGATTTCAGCAATCAATGTGTTCTCTATCAGCACCAAGCCTACCCCGAAGTTATCCTTTTAAAAGTTTTAGTGATTAATAATTTCTTAATTAATAGCACATGGTTATTAATAGAAGCGTCAGCATAATAGATGTTCTACATGCTTGATTTGTAGGTCAATATTGCACCGTACTATGACAGGAGCCTAGTAACAAGTAATAATTTTGAATTCAAGTAGTAAATGCATGCTGATGCTTTGGAAAGGCAGCCACGGTCAGAATGCTGTAGTAGTTTGTGAGATGCATGTGTTTCCAAGACCAATCTGGAACACATGCTTCCTCTGTCTAAACTGCTAGGCCTGGGGTTTCAGGCGTGTGAGCCATACTTGTCTATGCATAAGAACTCCTTGATAAGAAGGTTACGATAGCTGAGCCTACAGTGATGTACATATTACTTCAGGCTCATTTTATGATGATGGTAACATATGCATATACAAAGATTGCTCTTACTTTTCTAAGTTACAAATTTTTAAAGGAGTGTCCAATTCAATCTATAATGGTTAAAAAAGTTCAAATTTAATAACCTAGTAAAAGAACTCCAGACAAAGTGAATGTTCATATCATTGGCGGAAAAAAATCTGAGCTTAAACTCATTGTAGGGATAAGGGTCCACATCACTTTTATTTTTATTAATAATAATAAGTGAGGATAATCAATCCTCACTTAAAAAGACAAATGGGTGGACATGGGAAATAGGAGAAAGCAAGAAACAGGACAGGAATCTACCACAGAGGGCCTCTGAAGGACTCTAGGTAGCAAGATATCAAAGCAGATGGTGATACTCATAACCAAACCTTCTGTAGAGTGCAGGGAATTATTTGATAAAAGGGGGAGTTAGTATGACCAGGAGAGGACAGGAGCTCCACAAGAACAAAATATATCAGGGCACCGGGGTCCTCTATGAGACTATTTCTCCAACCATGGACCATGTATGGATATAACCTAGAACCCCTGCTCAGATATAGCCCATAGTAGCTTCATTTTTATTTTTTTTAAATATTAGTTACCGTTTATTAATTTTGTATCCCAGCTGAAGCATGCTCCCTCAGTCCCTCCCAATCCCACCCTTCCTCCCTGCCCCTTTCCAATTCCACTGATAGGAGAGGTCCTCCTCCCCTTCCATCTGACTCTAGCTTATCAGGTATCTTCAGGACTGGCTGCAAAGTCCTCTTCTGTGACCTAACAAGGCTGCTCCTCCCCTGGGGGAGGGCGAGCTCAAAGACCCAGCCATTGAGTTCATATCAGAAATTGTCTCCATTTCCCTTACTAAAGAACCCACTTGGATACTGAGCTACCATGGGCTACATCTGAGCAGGGGTTCTAGGTTATATCCATACATGGTCCTTGGTTGGAGATACAGTCTCATAAAAGACCCCTGTGCCCAGATATATTTGGTCCTGTGTAAGATGATCAAGCCTCACTTAGAAATAGAAATGGGATGGACATTGGATTTAGGAGAAAACAAGTAATAGGACAGTAGCCTACCACAGAGGGCCTATGAAAGACTCTACCTAGTAGTGTATCAAAGCAAATACTGAGAGTCATAACCAAACCTTCCACAGATTTCAGGGAATCATGTGAAAGAAGAGGGAGTTAGTATGACCTGGAGAAGACAGGTGCTCCACAAGGACCACATTGCTTTTCTTAACCATCTGAGACTGTGCGGAAGGCAAAGAGTGACCTTATTTAAGTGCAGCTAATGCATTTTGTCATCACCAAAATGCCATCTATGACCAAATGTCTATCAAGTAGGAGAGCTGTGGTCCATGTGTGCCCACCCTCGTCTCTACCAGATTTTAGATTTTTTTTTCCATCCAACTACACCATAGGAAGAACTGGGCCTAAAATTATGCAGATGGTGGGTAAAGGAACAAATGTATGGGGCAAGAAACCTGAGTCTGACTCCCACTTCAGTTACACAGGATTCGTAAACCGTATGATATCGTGTTGCAACAAGCCTAAGATTTCTTTCCATAAGACTAGGGATGCCATCTTCTTATGCAACTGCTAATGAGAATCATAGGTGAGAATGTGTTTACAAATCAAATAGTGTGTAGAGCACACACCTGCCATATAGGTGTCCTCCAGATCCAATGATGAAATACAAAGATGAGTTTGGAGCCTTCTCTAACAAGTGTGTATATGATCAAACTGTCCTCTAAATTTGAACCTTGTAGGATTAGTGTGGTTCTCAGACCTTGTGAAAGAAGGTTCTCTGGTCACTGGAAAGTAGTTATCAGAAACTCCTTCTATTTCTGGGCCTCTGTCAAATTACACTTGGAGTACACAGATTGGTCTTAAAATTTAAAAAAACCTTTTTTTTTGAGTGAACTTTAAGCCTCAGAATGTTACCATGTGAGTCACACAAGGCTGTTATGCACAATGACTTGTGTTTGCAAAATCATGTTCAAAACCACACACACACACACACACATATAACATATATATGTTTACTTTGGAAAATCTACTTGACTTAAAAAAAATTGGTTACCTGAAAATAAAAGCAAATGACCAAACAAGCTAGCACTTAGAATTGTGGTAAGATAATATCTATGAATCTATGAAGTGTGTTAATACTGTTCCAGGAAAATAATAAATAGCAATGAGTAGGTGATGCATTTTTCTTAATCAAAACTTTGTGTTATTCTCTCTGCATTTTAAATCGTTTCATTTGGTCAGGGAAGGCAGCTTTATCAGTTACTTTTCTCCTTGCTGTAGCTAAACACCATAAAACAGACAAAGTACAGGAGAAAAAGGGTATTGGGCTCCTAGGCCATGAGATATATTCCATCACAGTGGGGAAGGAATTGTCACAGGGTCAGCTACTGTCCATAAGATTAGGAGGATGCTTGATCACATATCTATGGATTTGGAAGCAAAGAAAAGAGAATGCCAGCTAGATAGAAATCTGGTCTTTCCATTTTCTGTTTTATATTCAAGCCTACATTGGAACTGCCCATTTTCAGCATGGGTCTTCTTTCCCCTTCAGTAAAACATCTTCTTGAAATATTGGCAGAGACATGCCCCAAGTTGGACTTCATTAACAATTTCAATTGCTTTTTAATCCAATAGAACTGAGCATCAAAATTCATCATCACAAGTACTGTGGATTACCTTGCTTAGAAAAGCGTTAAGTGCAGCTTTGCTTCACATCATTGACTATTGGCCATCAAGTTAACACTTTCTACTTAACTTTGAATCTACTCTGTTTCTAAAAGCCTTTAAGTGATTCCCTGGGCTGATGCTGTAGTGAAAGCATTTTTCCAGGTCAAATTGACTATTCTTCTACTCAGGGAAGTCAAAGGACCAGGTGTCTGAGAGGCTACCACAGAAACCTCATCACCTCTTAATTGAAGAGGAAAGGTTGGTCATGACTGTCCAAAGTAAGTAACCATAAAGATCATGGAAGATTTTTGTGCACCATGGAAAAGGGGTTGGAAGGCTAAAAGTGTGTGTGTGTTAGTCTTTCTATTTTATTGCATTTTAATCTGACTGTAGCTCTGACAGCTGCTCCATGTGTTTCAGCTGGTGAATGGAGGAAGGCTCTTGGGAGAAGATTCTTTTAACACTAAACTGCTTTTATCTCCAAACTCTTTTTCTAGCCTCTTAAAGAATCATTTTCTTTTGCACTTGAAGGAGCTTTTGTTTAGTGGCCTGGAAGTGATGCTGCCATGCATCCATCCTGGAAAAATGAATCCAGTAGTGAAAATGCCAGAAGGAAAGCAGTTGTTGTTGTTGTTGTTGTTTTTTCCCTCTCCTGAACACTCAGTTCAGTGACTGAATAATAAGGCAGAGCGCTCACTGACAGCTCCAGACTCTCCGCTGAGGATTATCAGTGCCTCCCTCTTTTGAACAAGGACCTCATCACAGTGGAGGGAAGAAACATTCTTAACAAGCAGACCAAATCTTACAAGGAAAAAGAAAAGGAGCAGCTGATCTGATCAGTCAGTAGAGAACTGCAGTAGAATTCCTTGGAAATTACACATGGGAATCAACAATGCAGAAGGAAACAGAAGAAAAAAAAAAACCAACAAAACAACGAACTTCATAGTTTTCACAATGCGCACAGCCACAAAGCTTGGATGGGAGATAAGAGCACTGTATTCACAGCCAGGTAACGGAGGCTTCAAAGACTACCACCTATCTCACAGGGATGAGGTTTTGTGCAACTTCCACTCTTTCAGTTTCCTCGAGTCTAAACAGGAATAATCGTAATGCAATGTGATGTTCAAGTAAGAAGTGGAGAATGTATAGCATGAAGAATAATTGTATATAAACAAAAATTGTACAAGGAAGAAAATTTGTTCCTGCTGGAAATTCTCAACAACCATGTTTGAATCTGCCAAACTCCTCTGGGTCTCTGTATGTCCTCTCCATTAGATTCCAACATCACACACTTGCACTGTGCTGAGGTAGAAGCCTGTGTCTGCTTCCTTTCCACAGGCTCCATGGTGCTCTGAATGAGAAATGTCCCTCAGAGCCTCCTGTATTTTGAACACTTGATTCTTGGTTGGTGGCACTCTGTAGGAAGGTCATGGGAACCTCATTAGGAGGAGCCTTACTGGAGGAAGTCCCTCACTGTAGGGCAGGTTTGAGGGATGACAGAGGAAAAGTTGATAAGCTGGCTTCCTGTTTCTGCCGCCATGCTTTCTCTGACCTTTGCCATGTTTTACCTACCATAATGATCCTACCAGGATCTATTTCACTGAAACCATAATGAAAAAATAAACCTTTCTCTCCTAAGTTGTGTTTGATATTTTGCCACTTTAACAGAAATGTAACTTATATAGACTGTGAGATCACTGAGGATAAACCTTATTTGACCAGGCTCTTTTCAGTTTTTGTTACTCATGAGATCTGTGTGTAGCATGATACATATCACAACCAAAACTAGCGTCCTTGTACATTAAATATTTTCTAAATGTACTATTCATTTAAAATAACATAATAACTCACTGTCATAGAGACATGAACTCAGCTGTTTGCTGCTAACATTACTCCTAGAATCACTAAAACCTGGGCATTTGTCTTGTCAAAGCAGTAACCAGGAAGCACACCAGAGGCAGACTGTTTGTATCCAGGGTGCTCAGATTTGACAAGTCTCTGGTCACTACATCGGCCTTATTTGAGCCTATTTTGATACAGGTATAAAAAAAAATGAGAAAGAAAACATTTACAGTTTAACCCCAAACTTTGTGGCTAAGTTTCTATTAATAAAGTCTGTTCTAAGTGATTTTTTTTTTCAATGCAGTTTATTCAGGAACCTTGAACAATCATCTGACCCTGGGGAAAGCCAGCCCACTTTAAATAGCCTCTGGGTAGCCAACCTCAGCATGCCACGTGGGCAATGCAGATAGGTCCACATACAGGGAAGCAAGCCAGATGCTCAGCCTTAGCCAAATGTGGAGTTGTTTGTGACAGAGAGCACTCACCATCGGGAAGGTGGAAGGCGGAAACCAGCTCCATCTTTCAGGCGCGGCATTACGCAGCTCTCTACAGTTCCCCCTTTTTGTTTTAGACGCATCAGGCAAGAGTAGAGGTCTGATCTCTGATATTAGAAATAAATTGGGACTTTGTACAGATGTTCATTTAGGTGTCATCCACCCAAAGAGCATCAGACCCGTCCGATACCTTTCTCTCAGAGGCGGGACCTGGGGCATCAACCCGCATGCAATCAGACATGCTCTTCTCTGGGTCCAAAGCGACTGACTCTGAGTGCAGTGCTTAGCCTCGCATCCTGAGCGTAACATTTTGGCTTTTTATGGTAGCCAACCATGCTTGGGGAGACTGTCCTGCTTCAATGGCTGTAAAGGCCTGAATGGTCATGGCTGCATTACGCTGTTGTGAGACTCTAATCTTGCATATATACCACAGGCAAACCAAGGTGACCAACACCAGAAGGCCTGCTATTGTTCACCTAAACACAACTTTTCCTGAAAACACACACATACACTAGCCAAGGTCTGAGAAAAGGCTGATTACAAAGAAAAAAAAAATTGTTGTTTTAGTTTAGTAGGAACTGTAGATATGCAGAGAAATTTTGTTGTTTGGATTGAGATGGATGAGTTTGATGAATAATATTAAAAAAATTCCTTACCTGATGAACCTAATTTCATTGTTTTCATCTAAGAGATTCATACAATGTAAAAAGTATAGACTCCTATTTTTACAGTGAATATATATGTTTATACGTCCTTGATTCAGGATTTGTGATAAGCAGAAATGGAATAAGCTGGTTTAATTTTCAATCATTAGAACAATAAAGATTAAGTATATAGGTAACAATGTCAAGAAATGATTAAATTCCTTGAGTTCTTTGGTGTTGACTGTGTAGTTGTTAGATGTAGGGTCAGGGATCCTAATGTTTGAGCCTGTGTTTAACATTAAATGTAGCTTAGGATAAGGTGGTGACCCTCACTGAGCATCAGCTGACTCCTCTGTGACAGTAACACAGGCTGACCCTGCTGACATCGCATGCCTTAGGAATTAGCCTGGATTGCCAGTGAAAAGGTCTCTTTACAGAGTAAGTTCTAGGTAAGTTTCTAAGGGCAGAGATTCAAGCTCATGCCAATTCTCTCAAATGTTCTCTATTAATCTATCTTGTCTAATACCTCCCCTTGGGTATCCAGGGGGAGAAAACAGAACCACGATGTTTTTGCTTCTAAATTGGACATTCTAATTTCAACATTTCTTTAAAAATAATATATTTTTGTAATAGGAATGGTCTTATTTTATGTAGGGTATTTTTAAATGGCCACCGAGTTATTTTCTTATAAGCAAATTTAACCATATATTTGTTGTTTTAAAGTTTCAAGTATATATGTATTTATCAAACCAACCAATTTAAACATTGTAAAATTCAGAGCTGTCTTACTTATATATCAAGCTATCTCTTAATTCCTCCCCATGTTGTTTGCATCCGAAATAGGACCCTGAATTATCTTCTGCAGCAGATTGTGCTATTCCTCAAAACACCTGCTGTCTTCCCCAAGGTATCGTCTTTAAGGAAGGATTATGTACAGCCGTGTCACTGCATACGCAACAGTGGCTATGGTATTTGTTTTGACCAATAAAATGTGTAGTAGTATATCTCCTTTCTTGAAGAATCTCTGAATATAAACTCATAGTTTTTAATGTAATTTCTTCTTCTAGACACTGACCTACCAGTACTCCTTATTTGGACTATTTTGTGTTCTATTGCACCCCAGAGGTAGTGTGATCCAAAAATAAGTTCACAAAATTGAAAGAAAGCACATAGCATAAGAAAAAAAAAAAAAAAAAACAACAGAAAACAAAAAACTTAAACTACAGACTTTCAGTGCTTTGTCTAGTTGTTAATCCAGATTAACTGAACCTCAGGTGATCAATAAAGGAATACAGATTTTAGAATATTCAAATTCGTAACACTCACTTCTTAAACTCTTCTCATAGCCCAGGAGTTTAAATATATGTTATTCTTTTCCTGGTCTCACTGTTTGGTACCTCTGCATATTCACACCACCGCATCCAGTAATTTCAGACGGCTTCTCTGTACTTGAATGAGACATGTTCCCACAGGCTGATGTATTAAACCTTTGGTCTCCATTTAGGGAGGTTATGGGACTTTTAGGGGTGATAGCCTTCCTGGAAGAAGTGTGTCACTGTGGTGGGCTGTGAGGTTTTTATAGCATCATCCCATTTCCCTGCTTACTCCCTCCATCTTCTCCTTTGTGGTGGAGATGTGACCTCTTACATTTTTGGTTTGCCTGCTTCCATGCCTCCCCTGCCATTATGGATGCCCCTCCCCCCTCTGGAACTGCAAGCCAAAATAAGCTGTCTTCCACCAAGTTGTTTCCATTCGTGGTATTTTGTCACGCAAAAGAGAATTTGACTAATATAGCTTCTATTCCTTACAGAGTTTGATACTAAAGCATGCTTCTGAATGTGCCTGTCACTTTCTAGATCCCAGAAGAGTCTCATTTATACCGAAGACCAACTTCATATTATGCCTCCTGTGGGATGTTTATAGTGCTGACAGGAGACATGTTCCATTGTCTACACTTGGTATTCTTTTCTGCCTGTGCATTTCCTTCTGTCGGCTTCCTTAGAATAAGAAAGCATAAATGTGAGATCTCAGTTCTCAGTTTAGGATCACATGTTTCTCTGTTCTAGAAAACTTCAGTGGCGACAACCTCTGGATGATGTTTGTTTATATTTCCTTTTCTTTATTTTAGAGAAGGAGTCATTAAAAACAATAAAAAAAACCCTTTTTTTTAAATGACTGGTTTCCTGTGGGTGGCCTGAGGAAGTTTTCATTACTTTCTAATTAACAAGTTCTTCAGGAACAGTAGGCTTGGGAACATTGAACTGCTTTAAAATCATTGAGTGGAACATTTAAGGAGAAGTTATTAACCATACTCAACATGATTTACTAACTTATTTCACTAGTTCTTTCCAAGTCCCATTGAGCAAGAATTAAAAAAAAATAAAATAACAATTGACAGGGATCCTTCAAAGAAGAGTTTGCATTAGAAAATCAAATTAATTGACAAGATGCAGTTGCTGTGCTGTTAACAATTTCCATTTCATATAGTTCAGTCTAAGTAAATAATCTGAAACTCCATACTCCCCAGACCCCTCTGCCTACAGGTTACCCACAGAATTACCTTAGAAATATGTTTGGTAAAGAGAATTCTAAAGTCAAAGATTTGCAGAATGACTATGTTATTTTAAAAACATAAAAGCTTGAAATTAAAATGTTCAGTTAAGAAATGAAACCACAGAAGCTCCATTTCCTTTCTCTGGGTACCCGACAAGGCTGAGGAGGTGTTAGGTGTAAGAGAATGTTACTTAGTGAAATGGCTGTGGGTCTAAATCTCAGCCCTCAGAAACTTCCACTCCAATACTAAGAGGGACTCAGTAAAGAAACAATTGTCCAATAAGGTGATCTCAAATCACACTTCGATATGGACCTGTCAGAGAACACTACGTGGGAAAAGACATGGGACACGAAATGTGTTCTGCATTAGTTAGCAGAGAACATACAGCTCCTAACTGAGACACAGCAGGAGAGCATGCCTAGCAATGAATAAGCACAAGGGTGGTCTCTTGCTCCGTGTTGCTCTTTGAATGACTGTTTTTGTGAAAGGGAAATGGATCATAACAGTGGGAATTTAAGCTTGAGAGCGATGTGTCAACCTGAGGGGTAGGAAAGACAGACTTGACGTTAAGAACCGAAGGAATTTAAAACAATACAAAATTGTATGGGCTTGGCCCAATCTGTGCACTAAATTACTTGCCACTGTAACGGAAATCCTCTTGCTTCTCAGCCGTCTCATTAACAGGTTAGCCTGCACCTGTAAACACACCCAGACCACTGCATTTACAATTAAAGCATGGCTAACGGAAAGACCGGACTCTCATGTGGGGTATTGTGTCACAATTTCAGTGCCATGTAAGTAGTTACCATGTGATCCCTTTATTGTTCACTTGTGCATTTATTATAATTAAATTCATATAGCATTAAGTATCTAGGATTGTGAATTCCATAAGTAATATTTTATAGAAAGATTTTTTTGTTCATATAGCCAATTATTTTCTTTGGATAAATAATTTTAAGTCTCTTCCCCAGAACCACAGATTTTAAAACAAGAAAACAAAGAAAGAAAAAAAAAAAAACCTTTAGTTGAAACTTTAACTTAATACCACAGGCTTATCTGAGGGTGAATGCAAAGCTGATAAACACAAATGGGACAAAAAAAATCAAAATCAAAGGGAGTGTATTAATTAAAGCATTGGGGATAAGTCCCAAAACAGTATCTCCCAGAAAATAAGAGACTTTCACTGGGTCAATGCATATACCTTAATGTAGGAAAAACTACAAATCCTCCTGAAAGGCAAATGAGCTCTGGAGACACATTCTCTTACTTTTACACATGTATTTGAAACACACCACACATATTAATGGAATGAATATGGAAGTCAGAGAATAACGTTCAGGATTCAGTTCCCTCCTTTGATCAAACTCATATGATAAAGCTTGGCAACCAGCACCTTTACCTACTGAGCCACCTCACTGGCTTGCCAGCCACTTTCTTGTGCTTTCTTGGTCCAAAGTCATGCTTCTTCATGCACACAAAAGTCCATGTTCAAAATCAGGTAGATATGAAATCTTTTGGTCAGAGAATTCTATATAATAGGCAATGAGCTAGCTCAGCCACAAAGGATGAATCAGAATGACAAGGGGATTTTGACTGGTTCTATATAAAAATTCTCTGGCAGAACAGAGAGACCCATCCTGCTTCCCTGATGGGTGTTGCTTCCTTGAACATTCCCAAAGAATGTCTTCTTGAGTTGGGGACTGGAATAACATGATAAACGGGGTGAAGGAAGGTTGGAGGAGGAGGTCTATGTCACAACACCATCTTTAAACATTCAAGTAGAATTGTGAATAATAATTCTAACTTATGAAAAGCAGGCACAAATATAAATTGCTAAAACTTTTAGAAGGCAACAGAAGCACTCTAGAGACTCTGACTCATTGTCCATTTCTTTTTAAACAGTAATGATTGCATATATTAAAACAAACATTGCTGAAAAGTCTCTGACAAAATTTAAATGTAAGAATCACAGATTATCCTTGGCAAGATTAGTTGTGCTTATAGTAAGGCAAGGGATCTGCTCCTCAGACTTAAACCATCTCATTGGAAATAATTGATTCTTATTTTCAAGAGTGCTTCATGGAAACGCTATGGTTTACACCTTGATCCATGTTTCAAATGTATCTCTACTTCAAGCACTGCCTTAACACCTTACACAATACTGGCCTTGCTTGACCTTTTATACAGGATTAAAGCACCATATAATTAACTTCTTTATATACAGAGTTACAACTTAATGAAAACGTGAGGTGAAGTGCACAGACTTAATCTTCAGACTCTTTCCTGTCTCCCAGTATAAGCTCTTAAGGCTCCTCTCTCTCACTCACAGCCCTTTTGATCCTGACCAGATGAAGTTTCGCTAACTGCATCCAGATGCCTCATCAAAAAGAATGCATAGATAGTTTATACATTCCCTGGGGAGAAGAGATGGATTTTCAGCTGCTCGCTGTGACAGGCTTTTGGGAACTCTGTCTCTGAGGTAGGTCAAACCTAATTGGCAATAGTAGGTCTGTATTTACTAGCAGCATAATTATTATCAAATCACTAACTCTCAAGTCTTTAGTACCTTGTTTTAAAATGAAATTGATGGGGCATAAGAGATGGCTGGTCAGTAAAGAATTTGCTGTGAATACAAGACCAGAATTAAACCTCCAGACTCATATGAAAATCTGAGCGTGGTGGCACGCACCTATAGTTCTAGTACTGTAAAATCAGGGACAGGAGGATTCATGGGGACCATTGGCTATCCATTCTAGTCAAAGCAACAAGCTACAGTTTCACTGAGACACTTCCTAGAAAACTAATGTAGAGAGTGATTAAGGAAGACAGCATACATCTGATTTCTACAATCGTGTGTGTGTGTGTGTGTGCGTGCAAAAACCCCTGTAAACCTATTCACACACAAGAACATATACCCACACATACACAGAAGAAATAAAGTGGCAATAATAATAAATGTACTTATAGGTTTATGTGAAATTTGATTGTATGTGAATCAAATGTAGTATATTTTAAAAGCACAGTAAACTCTCTTAATTCACCAAAGATCCATCCTGTGGTAAACAATTATGCTTCTAAATTCCTTTCACACCATTCTCCCTCACCCACTCTTCACTTTACTTCTAGTATCTCAATCTAAGTCACGTAGAAGGATTTGTTGAGCATCCCATTTTATCCTGCTTATACCCAAAGCTGTCATCTCCTTCCAAAACCAATCTTTTTCTCTCCCACAATAATAGGATTTCCACTTAACTCTGGGCCCAAGAATGTGCGCTACAAACCCCAGGCTCCTTGGAAGCTGGAGAACATTAGGCTTTGAAAATAAGACAGTAAGACGTACAGCAGGACATGATGAGTCAGCGGGTGCTGATGTCTCTTCCTCAGCCTCCTGAGCTGCTGCCTCTACACAGGTGACATTTGGTCAGAATTGGGGCCATGGTCAGAGACAGTAGAAAAATTAGAGAAAATAGTTCCTTAGAACTCTCCCAGGAATCTATGCACAAACTACTGTTATTTGTTTCTTTCTGCTAATATCAGGCAAACTGAATATTGCCTGATTTTTAATTATTTATTTATTTTTATTAATTATAATTTATTCATTTTGTATCCCAGCTGTAGCCCCCCTCCCTCCCTTTTCTCCTCTCATGCCCCTCCTCTAGTCCACTGATAAGGGAGGTCTAGTCTATCAGGTCTCATCAGGACTGGCTGCATTGTCCTCCTCTGTGGCCTGGCAAGGCTGCTTGCCCCTCAGGGGGAGGTGATCAAAGATCCAGCCACTGAGTTCATGTCAGAGAAGGTCCCTGTTGCCCTTACTAGGAAAGTCACTTAGACACTGAGCTTCTGTGGGCTCTGAGCAGGGGTTCTGCCTGAGTCAAACTATTTCTGTGTGCTAATGACTGTCTTAAATGTTTTTATTTTTTATTTTTCATTATTATTATTATTAGTTATTACAATTTACTCACTTTGTATCCTGGCTGTAGCCCCCTCCCTCATCTCCTCCCGGTCCCTCCTTCCCTGTCTTTTCCTCCTCTATGTCCCTCCCCTAGTCCACTGATTGGAAAGGTCCTCTTCCCCTTTTGTTTCTACAATTATTCTGTTGTCTTTGAATGGGATCTTTATCCCACCCTTTCTGAGGGTTTAGAACAAGCATTTTTCCTCCTTTCCAAGATGCTTTCCTCACTGCCGTCCTAGAACAGGCAAGCCTCATTAGTTATATCATTTTTTTTTTTTCTGGCAATCATCACCATGTGTCCTTTTTAAATGTTACTCTGTTTTTGCTCCTGTACTATGATATGCCTGAGGCTAGGTGTTGTACCTTATTTACTTCTAGATGGATATGTTCTTGGAGAGAATTTTCCATGCTACACATTTAGTAAACATATGGACATATAAACAAATAGATGAATGATACACTGAGGAGGAAAATGAGATGTTTTCTATTGTTATTCCACCAGGGCCCTCTCATGACTTTCTTTCTCTTGTTTCTCATCCACTCATCCCTTTTTCACAAGCAGAAAAGAGATGCTTCAACAATGAGTAACAGTTGCTTTTAGAGCTTTGTAGTCACATCAAAATGCCCCCTTTCAAGATTTTTCTAACCAGAAATCTTAGCCTTGCTGGTGTAACTGTAAAGAAAGCAGGAAGGGCAGCATGAAACCCATTCCTTACCTAAATCTTCATTAACTTTTTCTATTCTTGGTCTAAGATAATTCAATTATATGCTATTCTCTCAAGATATTTTTCAACCTTGAGGATGTTTATGAAAAATTAAACTAGTTACATATAAAAAGATTATATTGCTGCTCTTCCAAACCTCACAAAGAATGAATCATCAAAAATTAGAGCAATACAAGTTACTTGGATTTAAATTTAAGATGAATTATTTGGTGGGGTTTATGTGCTAGTATATTGCAACTATAAATTTTCCTAAACTATCAATACAAATATGTAATGAGATCTTTTAAAATCCTATTTCCTCCAATCTGTGAACTAGGAATCACTTTGTAAAAGCTCTCTGCATTAGCAAATAATCCATGTTGCTTAGAATTTTTTTGTTATATATATATATATATATATATATATATAACAAAAAATTCTATTATATATATAATAGTAAACACAGCCCTGGCTGTATTCTTGCAAATGTGTTAAAATTCAGATTCAATTTACTTCAATTACTGTGACTTCAGACAATTGAATGGGATTTCAGCCTAAAATATATGCTTGCAATGGTTCAGAGGATTTGAGATTTTGAGCTCTGTTTTCTTAGTTCTTTTAGTGGCATGAGACTAAGTGAGGAGAACGGAAACTTGCCTTGATTATAACATAATTCAAACTGAACAATTCGTAGCAACGGCTCACAAAGCTTCAGGATTGCGAGCCGGCCAGCATGAACTCCACGTAGACCAGCCTAGTGTATTTATGCAGTATGCACATTTGGAGGATGTTTTAAAGTCACCAGTTTCTACTTAGGTTTTCTGAGCACCTTCCATATGTCCACCATGGGAAAGCTCATTGAAATAAACTCCACAAAATTTAGAGTCTCCTTTCACAGACTTTACAGAGAGGGCGAGACCACTTCAGAAAGGGCAACTACCTTGGTCTAGGCTGAGTAACACAGCAGCCTTCCCAGAAGACCCAAAGTCAGTGTTCAGTGTAGAGACCTGTATGGTCAGACATTCAAAAGCGAACAGGGACAATGTTCCAGACAGCAGCACAGAAGTGAGAAGATAGGGCCGGGTAGGCAGCAGAGAGCATGGATGTTTATTATCTAACTCGCAGCTTTGGAGGTGGTGAGGGTGGATCCAAACTTCTGAAAACATTTACACTTGTGATCCTTCTCACCTGAGAAATTTTAGGTGAACCCACATACAAAACCCACATACTTACTGGTTGTAAATCATAAAGAAATGTAGTTTTCTCCTGACATAATGATGCTTCCCTGTAATCTCAGAAGGATACAGCCAGAAGAACTGGAAGAAACACATTAGGTCTACTACATATTTGATTTAAAATTATTTTTTGATGATTTAAGAAAATGTTCATTGCTGCCAAGCATTTCATTAACCCTACACTCAACTACATCGCTTCATTTGCTGTTGTGAGCCATAGTCCAGTAGCATCACTGTGAACTTATAGGCCTCCTACTCTCTGAGGAACAAAGGTGATAGCCCAACTCTGAGGGGAATGGGGCATGGTAAGTAGGTATAAGGACGTAGATTCAGCAGGTCTCACTGATTACAAGTCCTTTTCCTTTTTTCCATCATTTATTCATTTGCTTATCAACCAGCAAACGTCTTTTGAGAATTTACCATGTTCCTGGAACTGTCTAAACATTTGGAATAAGACAGTGAAGGAAACAGATCAATGCCCTCTAGTCATGGAAGTCATACTGGAAAAGAATGTATGAACAACATGAGGGGAGCAGAGGCACAGTAGAGGCAGGCACTTTACTCTTACAAATAGTTTCAGTTGTACATGACACCTGAACAAAGACTGAGAGTATAAGGAGAGAATACATTGCACACAGATTTTACAGTTTTGTGTCCTCAGAAATGTGTCCCTGTACCATGTTAGACCAATGTGTGAATCTGCTCCTTCATCCATTTGTTTACCTGTAACAGGTAGAAGCCAGTCTGCTTGCACTCTTCTCTATCACTCAGCCCTTCCTGAGTCCTGGCTGCAAGTCACTGACCTCATGCCAGTGTTTCAGTCTAGGCTGCTGATGAGTTCTGTCTCCTTAACACTTGTCTGGCCTTCAGAGAACTCTTACCTAGGAGTCATTACCAAAGTACTGCAGCCGAGTCCCAGTGAGTCTCCCATGTCATTTCCAGTTTACAGGCCACAGTCCTTCTCCGTGTATTTTCTAATGCCCTTTGAGACCCATAATGCTGGAAGACGAGGGGAAGGGTCTGACAGGCGAACATAAAGACGTCCACATTTTCAAAGCAAGACCTGAGAGCGGCCTCCTGCTACTGGCTCATTACTGGCCCCAGTGCCATGTTCTCAGACCTCGAGCCTTGCTTCCCTTCACCTCTGTGGTAAGTACAGCAGTCCTAAATAGGGATTGCACTGGTGCCCGCATCTTCTCATACCTTTCAGCTGTTTGCAGGTACAGGGTTACCCAGAAATCAGAAATCTAGAGCAAACAAAGAAAAACAAATGGGATTTTCCTAGTCTCCTGAACTGACTGGTCTCATAAAATTAGAAGATGGCTACAGCATAACAACATCATAATAATTAATAATGATAACAATAACTTGAGTCTTCTTTGTTTTCTTGACAGGCAATTGACTCTAAGTATTGATCTATATCCTGAATTTGTGGGAAACTATGTGTTTGGAATATCCTACTGTAATGCTAGAAAAAGTAAAGTGTTGATGTAGATTTTTTTTTTTTAGGCAAACCTACTTTAATTAGGGTTGTTAAATGCTTCTACCTACCTTCCAACCGCCCAACAGCAGGTAAGTGGCAAAGAAGATTAGTGGAGACAGGGGCAGAGTTGTCTCTGCTACTTCCTTCTGGGTAGGGACATAGGATTCTGTTGGGGGCAATACCAACATCATTCGTCCAGAAATCCAGACTTCCAGGAAACTAGTAAATCAGCTAACAGCAATTGCAGAAGCAGGAAGAACCGGCAGCAGGAAGAAGAAGCGGCAGCAGGAAGAAGAAGCAGCAGCAGGAAGAAGAACCAACAGCAGCCCCTCGCCAAGCAGCTGCACCTTCTGCCTCTGGGCCGTCATATTTATACCCCCCTCACAGTCCTCAGCCTTCAACTACTTCCACCTGGAAAAGACCACGCGCCTCACGAGAAGATTAACAGGTGTGGACAAAGTAAAACCCACCAACTTGGAATTTTAACAAAAACATGTTTACATAGCCTAAACCAAAACATCCACCGCAGTGAAGAACTTATTTCACGGTACAATTGTGCCTTAATGGTTTCAAAGACCATTTTTAAAAATTAAAAAAACAAAAACAACAACAACAACAACAACAAAAAAAAACTAAGTACACTCTACTCTCGTTGTTGTTGTAACTGTTTCTAAACAGGATCCCTGGTTCTCTTTCTCTCTTTTCAGCTAATATCCACTGAAGCAGAAGAAAAGAAGCTCTATCCCTCACTCTACAGAAAAAAAGGCTTCAAAATAAATTAAAGAATTTAATGTAAGGCGTGAAACTTTGATGCTGCTAGAGGAAAAGTTAGGAAAAAAACAGGTCAAGATACAGGCATGCACGGACTTTTTGAACACGAATCCTATAGCACAGGAGACAATCTCAGGAACTGACAAACAAGTTTACATGGAATTAAGAAGCTTCTGAATAGCTAACAAGCATTCTTCACAGTAAAGCAACAGCCTACAGAGAGAGCAATCATCCAGCAAGACCAACTATGCTTAGGAAGCTAATACCAAGATTTGTCTCTTTCCTGTTAGCAAAGACAGAAATAGAAATGTAACAAAAGATATTAGATATTAAATATGATGTTATTTTCTTAGTTGTTGTTTTTTCTCGATGTTAACTCTGCCTTGACCAGGTCCCCATCAGCATGTGATATATGGGAAAGCATGTGAAGTCATGGATGATATTTGTATGAGCAAGGAATAAAATCCTAGAAATAGTAAGAGATATAATGGCAATGGTAGTCCTGAAGCCCAGAGGTGAATTTTGGGCATTTAGGTGATAGCCATGCATTAGCCAGGCTTTATGCCATGTAGTTTTAGAATATATATGCATAAGTTCTAATAATCATCCAAGGTCAATGGATTATTAATCAGAGAACTATTCATGGCCACACAATGAATGTAGCTTCCTCATATATGAAACTCTAAGATGCAGGCATTCCCACTACAATGCTTCATTGTGGGATTAGTTTACAACATATATAATAGGGGTTTGATGCAAAAGCCAGCAAGTACAGTTTTGCTGGGGAATTTCTTTTGGTTAAATCTTGTGGACAGAACTAAGATGGCCCACAGAAGTGAGTAACATCTGTGAGGTTGAACTTCTCCCTTAAGCCATTGGACAAGCAGTGTGCCTAAACCCTGCCGAAGACTAGGTGTGGTAATTTCAGACTGCAATTTCATTTCATGGGAGACTGAGACAAGTTGCTATCATGTTTGAGGCCTGCCTGTATCTAGACATTTTATCAAAAAATTAAAATATCCCACCAACAATTCTAGTATTCCTGCATAATGCCTAAGCTGAGTAATGATAGTTTATATGCAGGGTCCTTATTACATGTTACTATTATTTATTAAACAAATACTTAGTAAATCCTCATATTCTCATTGCTGTTCCTGGCAAGTAACCTCATGCTCTGATTACAAGCTGCAGATGAAGAAGTTAAACATCCATTCATGAGAGTTGAAAAATCCTACCCAATTATTTGACTGCACATCTCAGTAAGTAATATGAGCAAGGAGCAGTTTAACCTTTGAGAGAAACATTCAATGATTCGTTTTCCACTCATAATCTTTTGCATAAAGTACACAGAAGCCGATGCATCAAAGAACTTGTAATGTGTGAACCCAAACTTCCATCTTTCACACTTTCCCCCAAAACACTAATTACTATAATTACCAGACCAGAGCCAATCATTTTCATACCAACTGGTGAGTAAAGGACAAGTTTAAACTATCATTGACTTGGAGGAGATGACGGGGTGTCACTTATCAGAACTATTACCGCGGTCTCTGAAAGCAAAGGGTATGCAAAGGGCACGTACCATGTTGTTCTCTTTGTGAGAATCAATGCCCATTGACAGCAAAATCCTCAAACATTTCCAAATCAAAAAAGAAATCTTAAATTGCATGGAAATTACGCTACGAATATCATCTACCCCAGAATGTTACAATTTGTGAAAATTGCTGTGGAGTTTTTAACCTCTGGGTGTGCAAAGGAAATGTCTTATTATAATCAGTACTAGCAATGAACATCTAAGTGGCATTATGAAGCTGACAGTGTCAGGGAGATTTGGGAGCAGGTTAGGGCAGCTCCCCACATGCAATTAGCCAGCATTACAGCGCATTGTGATAGATGTTTTACGTGTTTCCCGACTAACGGCAAACCGTAAGAATCACATTACCTCAATTACATGGCCACTCCTCCCTCGCTCCTCTTTCATATACCTAACGTGGAGCTTTGGAATTTCAGTCTGTCCTCAGTTGGAAGTAAATAGTGAATTTTGTCAAGCGGGCTGTGACAGTGAAAGCTGCAGATGCCCAGAGCTAGCCTTCTCAGCACCCGCTGCTCCCCACAGTCTTGTACTATGGGCTGAGAGAAGGAAGTTTCTTTAGTGGAACTGTGTTTTTGAAACTGAGCATTTTTTATCAAAGAAAGGACTGTATGGTGCTGATTTACCATTATATACACATTGCCAAAAGGTCATTTCATAACAGGGGTTTATTTTATTTTATGTTGCTAAACAAAGAAAACTATAAATAAATTAGAACCAGACGTTACTGGTTTCTCTGCTCAAATCAATGGAAATTACTTGGCTAGAGAGGTGTTGGATCTTGAAAACTGTTATTGCTCCTCTAGATATTCTCTTTAACGGTCACGGAAGGGAATGAAATGAACATCACTGAATTCCTGGATAGCGACAGGGCACAATACTTTACATCTATATGGATGATATGTGTGTGACATTTGTGTCATAACCCCAAGAAGTAGACACCATGATTCTTTCTCTCTCTACCATAAGAGTAAACCATCCATTTAATAAGTGTCTTATATGTGCAGGTCAGTGAATGCCAATTGGTATGCACAGTGACTATACTTAATCCTGGAAACCATTTTTCCTGTGGAGCACTGTGGCAGCAAAAGAGAAATGTAACTGAAGAATATTTTAGTTCATGAAGTAAAATGATCAATTCGATTCATTCAGTAAAATTCACAGATAATTTATTATTAGTTCTCTCTCTCTTTTTTGAGACAGGGTTTCTTTATGTAGCTGTGACTGTCCTGGACTCACTTTGTAGACCAGGCTGGCTTTGAACTCACAGAGATCTGCCTGCCTCTGCCTCTGAAGTGCCGTGATTAAAAGCATGTGCCACCACACCCAGCTATTCAATTAGTTCTATAAAAATAAATTGGGAATGAGAATCATTCTTAATATGTCATATAACATAATATAGGAAGAACTTTTTGAGTTTAACTGGTGGTTCTCATTTGGCAAGCAGAACTCAAATCAACCACGTTATGTGGACAGTTGCTACAGGAAGAACCACAAATTGGTACAACTAGAATAAAGTTTACCTCCTGTAGGGCCCAATATAAAGCACTATGACAATGCTGCTTCGTGTCTATATATTCTACAGTATTAGACACCTCTGACACTTCTCCCGATAGACAGTAAATTCCCCAGAGCAGCTGCGTAGGACATAAACACTGTGCATAGAAAAAAAATAAACAAAAGAAAAACTAATACACACTTTCATTATTTGAAGAATAGAGACACAAAAATTTCTACTGCATGACACAAAATTCGTTTAATATTTCAGTATCCTTATAGTTAGCCTCCAGCCACACAGGTGTAGAGACCAAAACACTCCCTCAAATCTATACACTAACTTCTGATTTAATAAATAGCATTCTGATACTATCCTGAAGTAAGGACAACAGACAATAAAAACAGCATTCCTGTCTTCTCCATCCAGGACACCAAACATTAACCTTTCTCCTCTCCTCCCCTCCCCTTCCCTCTCCTCTCCTCTCCCCTTCCCTCCCTTCCCCTCCCCTCCCCTCCTCTCCTCTCCTCTCCTCCTCTCCCCTTCCCTCCCCTCCCCTCCTCTCCTCTCTTCTCCCCTTCCTTCTTTTCCCCTCCCCTTCCTTCCTCTCCCCTCCTCTCTTTTCCCCTCCCTTCCTTTCCCCTCCCCTCCCTTCCTCTCCCCTCCCCTTCCTTCCTCTCCCCTCCCCTCCTTTCCTCTCTCCTCCTCTCCCCTCCTCTCCCCTCCCCTCCCTTCTTCTCCCCTCCTCTCCTCTCCCCTCCCCTCCCTTCTTCTCCCCTCCTCTCCTCTCCTCTCCCCTCCCCTTCCTTCCTTTCCCCTCCCCTCCCCTTCCCCTTCCTCTCCCCTCCTCTCTACTCTCCTCCCCCCTCCCCTCCCTTCTTCTCCCTTCCCCTCCCCTCCCCTTCCCCTTCCTCTCCCCTCCTCTCTCCTCTCCTCCCCTCCCCTCCCTTCTTCTCCCCTCCCCTCCTCTCCTCTCTCCTCCCCTCCTCTCCTCTCCCCTCCCCTCCCTTCCCCTCCCTCCCCTTCCCTCCTTTCCCCTCCCTTCCTCTCCCTTCCTCTTCTCTCTGCTCCCCTCCTCTCCTCTCCCCTCCCCTCCTCTTCTTCCCTTCCCTCTCCTGTCTTCTTTTCTCATCTCCCTTCTCCTGTGATCTATTCTCTCCCACCTCTCATCTTCTCTTTCCCCTCTCTCTCTGCCTCCCTCCTCACTCCTCAATAGACCCATCTCCTAGAAATATGAAGATACTCTGTGCCGAATAACTGAATTCTCACCCAACAATATCACTGCAATCTAGCATCAGACAATGACAAATTCCCTAGTAGTGCACCTTGGTTTCCTACAAGGTACTCTGCTTGTCCCGATAACAGTATCATAATACTATTTTTTTCCTATTACTATGGATGTTTTGAAGGACAAACAGGTTTATTTGCTGTGTTATACAGTGAGTTCTGTTAGTGAAAACAATCAGTTTATCTAAAGTCTATCTAAAGAGTTCTTTAGGCTCACAATAAAGTAAGCAATATCTCACAAAAAGAAGTCTGTTGAGGGTTTTCTCAGAAAGGCTTTCTGTGTTGTACAGGCTTATGTGGATTCATAGGCATCTCCTACAAGCAGGCACTGGTACAGACCAGAAGAAGGCATCAGATCCCTTGGAAGTGGAATTAACAGATGGCTGTGAGCTGCCATGTGGGTGCTGGAAACTAAACCAGGGTCCTCTGGAAGAGGGGTTCTTAACCACTGAAGTCCCATTTGGGCTTTTAAAACAGGAACACAAATTTTATCTTCTGCCTCTGGTCAACACTAAGATGTGGTGACTGGAGAAGGAGTTTGGAAGCAGAAAGAGCTTGTACAGTAAAAATTGTATGTACAGTAAAACACCAGCCCTTTCTCATGAGAACTGAAATATTTTTTCTTATATTATTTTAACGGAAGTTCTGTATGTTCTCTGTCACCTAAGGATATATGACTCCTGAAAGAAAGTTTTGTCACTCTTCTCAGACAAATGCTTTCTGAGTCACATACATAATACTGTATACAATCAATTACACATTTTAAGATGGTACACTGAATGTGTAAAGATGTTGTTACTATTTGCCAGTGGAAATGCTAGAGCTAGTATATAAATTTCCGTGTGTGTGTGTGTGTGTGTGTGTGTTTGAGTGTTTGTACATGTAAATGGGTGTATGTCTAAGGAGGCTAGAGGTTAATGATGGATCTTTTCTCTGTTGACTTTCACCTTTAGTTTATAAGACAGGGTTTCTCATTGAGCTGACAAATTTGGATAAGATAGCTTACCAGAGAGCTCCTAATTCTTAGGCAGTCACAGCTACCTTCCCTATCCTAGATCTCATCCTGATGTATCAGGCTCTAGAGTAGCAGCTTCCACTGCTCCATGCTGTGGTTCCTGCTCAGCGATGGGGCTGCCGAGTGGTGAGGGCACTGTAGAGGTTGCTATGCCTTCCTGAGAAAGGAAAGGACTGTTGAGAAGACACTCCAGGTGTAAGACATGATGTAGGATTTAGAAAATGAATGTAAATTCATTCTCCTCAAGTCGAATAATGAAGCAGTTCACAAAATCTTGAATCTTCAAATATTCCAAATATGCAAAAGTATAAAATCTTGGAAATAGTGCTATGCCTGAGACAGAGCAATGTTGTTCTTCATCATATTCAACTTAAGTGCAAAGAATGATTAACCCAGCCTGTTTTTTCCCACTCAGGTGGTGTGATTTTAAGATAGACAGTACATAAAATATAGCAATTTATGAATACCCAACTCTTCCAGAATTTTAGACCTATGTCTGTGAAAAGGTCTCAAAAGCAACAGGTCATGCCCTCTGATAATATGTCTGTAGACCCTTTCCTCAAAGAATACACAGCTCGCAAAGGAGATGACTCGGACATTCTAAATGCAATGAACTGGCTTAGGAAAATGTTTTATTCTTTGTTATTGTTGCTTGTTTTTGCAAATGAAAGCTCTGTCAAATATTCCTCATCAAATTAATTGTCAAAAATTTTATTCTGCATAAATATTATTTCCTTCATTAAACTTCTATCCTAATAAAGCATATAGACTATAAGGAAGGAATGAATTAACTTTGCTAATTTATAAAGCCATGAATGAATTGTGGCAAAATAATACAACCGAGGGGGTAGGCTGTCCAAATTTTGAATTGAGGCACTTGGGACATCTCAACATTAACACCAACTCAAAATTTTTATTCATTTATCATTTATACCCAAGAAAGTAATTAATTTTAATTGTTCCATCAGTAAATCACCCTGCACATGCCCAAAACCTAACATCAAAATTTTTTTTTTCCTTGAGTGTGTTTCTTAGTAATAAGGACCAGGAGCACATACACACAAAAAAAAAGCTTTCTAACATTGCATTTCCAGATATTTAACTTTCCTCTTTAAAATTTAAAACCAGAACCTCACACCTCACAGCATATATGTAGAATCTTTTTTTTTTTAATTTATTTATTTATTTTTTTTATATCATTTTTTTATTTATTTTATTTTTTTTATCAGTTACATTTTATTAACTCTGTATCCCAGCCGTGTCCTGATCCCTCATTCCCTCCCAGTCCCTCCCTCCCTCCCTCCCTCATCTCCACCGTGCCCCTTTCCAAGTCCACTGATGGGGGGGACCTCCTCCCCATTCATCTGATCCTGTTTTATCAGGTATCTTCAGGACTGGCTGCAAAGCCCTCCTCTGTGGCCTAACAGGACTGCTCCTCCCTTCGGGGGTGGGGAGACCAAAGAGCCAGTCATCGAGTTCCTGTTAGAAATAGTCCCTGTTCCCCTCACTTTGGGAAACCAATTGGTTCCTGAGCTACCACAGGCTACATCTGAGTGGAGGTTCTAGGTTATATCCATACATGGTCCTTGGTTGAATGTCAGTCTCAGAAAAGACCCTGTGCCCAGATATATTTGGTCCTTGTGGAGCTCCTATCCTTTCCCCATCAGACTAACTCCCCTTCTTTCTTATGATTCCCTGTACTCTGCCAAAGGTTTGGTCATGAGTCTTTGCTTTGAAAACACTGCTAGTTAGAGTCTTTCAGATGCGCTCAGTAGAATCTTTAGCTTATCATATCTATTGTTCTGGAGATTCACCTATGTCATTATGTAAGTTAGTTTATGTCTCTTTCTCAATCTATATAACCGTATTTGCATGACTATAGATGTAGATTTATTTATTTTTATCAGAAGAATTAACTTAGCATGTTTAGCCATTTTGGCATATACTCAAGGTTTTAGCTGCTTTTTATGAACTCTTTGTGGTGCTCCTATCCCCCATGGGTTTTTCCATCTGCACCCCCTGCCCTCTTCTTCCATAAGACTCCCTGCACTAGGAAAAATATGGACTATTCACAACTTTGCATGTCATCCTTGGGCAGGGGCCATGCTAACCTTCTCTGCATCATTCCATTTTCAGTATATGTGCTGTAGAAGCTAGCACTGATGCTTATTTTCTATCAGAGATTGTGAACTTATGAAAATGTATTTTGACTGTATTCTAGCTTCTAATTCTTCTTTGTTCAAGAATAAGTGTATTGAGAACCAGTGGATTTCTGACTCTTGTGTCCGCTCTTGGGACACTTTTTCTCCTGTTGGGTTCCCATGTCCAACTTCTACAAGGTAGTTTTTGCTTCATTTTATTGTATTTTCTTTAGCTTTGTGTGGTTGTTATCTCTGAGAAGCCTGTTCTTTTCTGATGAGAGACAGAGAGAGTGGATCCAGAGGGAAGGGAAGGTGGGAAGAAATTGGGAAGAGTAGAGGGAAGGGAAACTATTTTCTGTTTATATTATATGAGAAAGATAATCTATTTCAATAAAAGGGAAAAGCTGAAAGTAAGTGTAAGTATAATCTCAAGCCAAAATATGATAAATATGTAATATATAGTAAATATAATATAAAACACAAACACACACACATACATACACACATATCTCCTAAACTAAAAATACTGACTAAATCTCCAGAGGCAGTGATGGAACTAACTATGCAGATATCCAGGGAAAGAGCTGTTGGACAATAATGATCTCATGTCATAAACGGCTCCAGGGCATTTGAGTGCTTAGAAGATTCAGGAGAAGACAAGTAAGCAAGGATTGTAAGAAAAGGGCATGGAGTTGTGAGAATGTGAGACAAGAGCAGGAGTTGAGATAAAAGATTGAATTGGTTCAAATCATATATGGGGGTTTGTAGGTCACTGAAGAGGCATAATTTTACTTTCAAGATAACTTAGAAGGTTTTGTGCAAAGGGTGTCCTCTCTGACCTTCTTGAAAGAGAACCATTTTGTGGCTGTACAATTGTTAGACTAAAAGAAGGCCAGGGCAAATACAAGGACTCTAGTCAGATATCTACTGCAATAACCTAAAAAATGCCTAGCAGTGTTAGTCCTGGCTCTGTGATTGTCATTTACACATGTGTGTGTGTGTGTGTGTGTGTGTGTGTGTGTGTGTATGGGGGGGTGCTGTACTTTAAGACTGTTAGATTTCTGGATGGGTAGACAATACTAGTCTGTAGAGTCCTCGAAACACTCATAATGCTAAGAAAATATAATGCTGTGTTTCTTTGTGTTTTATAAATTAGGATTTAATTTCCTGCTTAAATATAAAGTAAAACAACTCAGGGTACTTCACAGAAGCTTCTCACAGCCGCTTGCATTTTTCTCTCTTTTCTCAGTGTCAACCCACTGCAGCTGTAGGCACTAAAACTTTTTTTTTTATACTATTTTCTTGTGGTTTTATTTGTATTACACATATTTCTCATAGATGAATATGAATAGTTCCTAAAACAAAATGTTCAACCTGTTTCTTTTGTGCCTGTAAATCACTATCTTAGTAACCACTATTGGGACCCAGATTTTCAGGGACTGGAGCTCTCAGGATATGAAACTAGAAGAAAAAAAATAATATCAAAGGCAGTAATAACTGTAGAGAAACAGGAGTAAAGTAGGTGATTATACACTGAGAAGACCCGAGAATAAAATTGCATTAATTGCAAATACAAAATCATGTTAAAAGACCAGTGTCTGATTCTCAGATTTGAGCAAGGGTTAGAGTTTTAGGGTTCATTTTTTTTTGGGGGGGGGAAGAAGTAGCTAGTAAACAATCTGAGGCCCTAAAATTTGGTTGCTGAACATTACCTTGAACAACCATGCTTTGGGTGAATGTGAGTATGATTTTTGGGGGTCTTTATGTGTCTGTATACATTTAAGTTGCTCTCCTTAAATTGCTAGAAGCTAAGCTCACAGCAGAAATAAAACACAACTGTGTGTCTCGTCCTTAATAATTGATGGGTATTTAAAGCGAATTTACCCCAGGAACCCAAATCACACACATGATATACACTGTAGATATGATTAAATGTGTTTCCATATAGTTGTTTTTATTTGATTTAGCACTCACACAAAAGTTCAGTATAAATGGGTCCCTGAATTTATGCAAACCTATGAAACAGACAGATCCTTTTCTGAAAGCAAGGTGTGGGTAGGATTTGGAACCCACTCCCTGCTGGTTTTGTGATTTGTTCCTAAGCTCATTAGATGCTCTGTAGTTCCTCCAGGGGATGAATCTCATCTGCAGACAATGTTAAACTCATTCTCTAGAGCAGAGGTGAAAAAGCTATTTCCCCCGGAGTTTTCAAAGGCAAACATTTCCTGCAGGAAATCAAACAATTCTAGGTCTTGACAAGGTAGCTAAGAATATTCAGTGTAGTAAGTAGCTGCAGTGAAAACCACTGTATACCTCCACACACAGCCTCAGGTCCCTCCTGGGGATGACAAAGCCATTAGTTTTCAAAGGAACGAAAATATCTTGGCAAAACATCTTGCAGCAAATGCTGGTATTGTCCAAACAAGAATGGACAACCTCAGGTGATGGGGATTGGGCTCCCTAGGTAACTTAAAGATTAGCACATAAATATGTATATTTATCCCTATTCCAAAAGTAACACACATGGTTAAAGAAAAAGAGCTTAATTTCTGATTTTTAGCTGCTTGTATTTTTATGGACTGTTTTTCTTGTGTAAGCATTATCTGAAAACTGGCATTCATCAAGCAAATTGATGTCATTCATACACATTTTAAACACGTAAGCACAGCCCTCAACACCTTGGGCACCATTGCCAGCACAGAGGTTCAGTGTTAGTCAGTAAGCACATCACACACTATGCTGTGAGCAGTGAGGATGGCAGGAAGGTGAGCAGCAACAATTTCCTGGAGGATTTTTCTCCCTGTGTGAATCTCAAAAATGTTCTTGCTGAGGGTGTAGCAACTATGCTTTGAGCTGAGAGAACATCAACCAGTTAGAAAGCAGTAGATTTTCTCAGTCAAGGGGACAAAGGCAAAAACGCTTAAACAACAGTGCAAATGATTGTCTAGCAGCTGAGAAAGGATGAGGAAGTCTGGCTTGAGAGGATGCTGTGTGTAGATAGGACAGGCCAGGTGATGGCCATTCTTTCTTCCTGCTTTTGAGCTACCACCCACAGAACACAAAGTAAACAACTGTGAAGTGGTAGTGAAGAATCATAATCCCATTTTTCACCAAAAAAAAACCCTGTTTTATCAAAAGTGTTTTTTTTTTACTTTATTATTATTTTTTTTTACCATTCTACATTTTTTTTCTTTTATCTAACCCTAGTCCCATTTATTCTTAGAGTTATGATTATTTACAGGATTAGAGTAGAGACAGAGCAGACATTTGACACCTTATACACTCCTAGCCTATGGCAATTAAAATGCTTTTTCCAAAAAAAAAAAAAAAAAAAGACACAGAAGTGAGGCCGGGTCACATGTGATGAAAGTACTGTTTCAGGACATGTGATTTTCAGAACACCAAAATAGATTTTCTTTGCAAGAAGCCATTCTTAAAGGATATTTCCTCTTCTAGCTTGGATTTCTATCCTGTCCACACTTTCCTCACCCTCTGAAGATCCCTGGATTTCTGTAGATTTTAAGCTTCCCATTGATGGGAGAGCATTAGAATCTCAGGTAGGCAACTCAGGAGTTAAGAGCACTTGCCCTATTACAGAAGAGCTGAGTTTAGTTCCCAGCACTTGAGTCAGGTGCCTCACAATGTCATATAACTTCACCTTCAATAGAATCTGACACTTCTGACTTCCTTGAGTACCTGGACTCACGTTCACAAACCCACACAGGCACACACACCTAACTGAAAATAAAACAAAGCTTTAAAATTTAAAAAGGACTCCAAGAGGTGTTGGTATAATGTTCATTTGGAATGTACGCAACTCACCTTTGTTCATTCACGTCCTGATTTCTCTACCCCACTACCTGGTTTCAATCCAGATATAACTTTGACCATGAATGATATCCAGGTTTCCATTTCCGGACTTTTTTTTTCTTTCATGCTGGACCCCACCTGTCTAGAGCATTAGCATATCCTTCCACATTTCCTCAATCCAGAATAGGCATGGCCCATAAAAATAGATATTCATGACACAGAAGGATTTGGAGACTGGAGAGATTGCTCATTATGTAGATGTGTCTGGCCCCAACACCTGGCAACGGAAGTTCAGTTTCCACAGCATCCTCGCAACAGACAGAAAAACTTACTCTGCGAAGTCATGCTCTGACTTCCACATGCGTCGTCTGACATGCGCAAACCCACTCCTCCTGACTCGCACAGACACACACACACTAAAATGATAGCAAACTAAAAGTGAAATTATGAAGATCGATGTCAAGGATCATGTTTCTCAAAGATTCACAATGTAATTGTTACAATGCCAGGAACTATGGCTTTTCACAACCAACGAGAGCTTATGTAGGAATGGTTGCTTTTATTGGGGGGGGGATGAATAGGTGATAAATTAATTCCTTCTTAGAATGAGTGACAGTTTGATTCTTGGCTCTACTTTATTAATTCTAATTAACTAATTAACACTTAATGATTAACTGACCCTGCAACTGTCTTGAACTTCTCTATACCTCAATCTTTATCTAGAAATTGAGTATGATAAAAGTACCATGTTACTAACAGTGAGTAACCTGTATGTAGAAAGCACTCTGCTCACACACAGCCTAGTTGTAATGCTTCATCAGCTTCCTTTATTATCTGACACAGTACAAATCCTTTTGGGTAAAGGACAAAATGAATGAGTTTCCCAACAACAAAAATACCACAGTATTTCCTGATTTTACAGTACTGAACATAGGGACTCCTCCTTATATTTAGTCAACAAGTTGTATGATGTATAACTGAGCTTGAACTTCATAATTAAGAGAGTATTTTAATAAAATGTGTAGTATGAAATATTTGGAACATGATTGCAATTAAAAATAGAGTTTCTGAGATAAGATGCAAATGTAATGTGAGTCCTAAATTTTCCTTGACAACTATTCTCTGGAGCTTCATTCTAATCCGCACACCTATTTGTTTCAATGCCAAGGATAAGAATGGGGAATCAATTGAATCGATGTGACACCAAGTCAAGGTCATAATAAGCATCAATTAGATTTAATAACTAAATTGTTCATCTGTTTGAATTAACCGTAGAAAAATTATTTATTTCACACTGTCTACTATTATTAATTAATACTAATAACTTAGATAAAAAGAACGTATTTCTTTTCTTCAGATTCAGCTACCAATCCAGTGTTACGTAAACTCTTTTAAAATAACACATCCAAGCCCTAATGATGTGGTGACTCAGTCCTTGAGTTTCTTCTGTTATTTATAGTTCTGCGGGAAAGCATAGTCTATTGGCTAGTCATGATCAGCCCATGCTATTTCATCTGGAAAGTTAATTAGCTGGTGGGGTTAATAATTATCTATAGTACCACAGATACTTCAGCTAATATCTATTAGTGATCGGACAGTTTCTATCGGTAAATCTAGCTCAGATGACGCCTACATGCCATATATAACACCTGCATCTTGCTGAGTTATTTTTTTCTGTCAGCAAGTGAAGGCCTATGTGCGGAGTTGGAGGTCAATAAGCAGATGGTGTGTAAACTGTGTTAAGTAAGAGCTCAACCTCTGTCAACAGAAAACCAGATTCACACAGTCTGTAACTTTGCTAAGATACATATCCACTCTAGATTTAAATTCTTTTTTCTCAAAATGGAGGAGAAATAGTAAGATATGCAACTGTATTTTGGAGGATTAATGCAATTTTGTACCTACTGCTTCACAGAAAGCCTGACACTGTAGCAATGGCTTAACTTGCTGCATAATCTCTTTATTTTGGGATGCAGTGTTAGCAAAAATGCCATGTTTGTGACACAAGAAACTGATATGGAGGCAATTACGTTGTTCTGATCCCCTGAAAAAAACTGATAAGGCTCAAAATATCAACATAAATTTGGATGAAAGAAGTATAAATTCTTTCATAGGGAACAATAATTCCTATGTGGTTAACTATGAACACATTAAAACACAGTAGATACACTATTCTTAAAGAGCCTCTAGCTGCTGTGTCAGGATGATCATTTTGGAGCTAGCTCTTCAAAGGGTTGGAAGGATTTTTTTTTACCCACTCTGGGACTTGAAGTTTCTAAAATCAGTGCTCTCCGATGAGATCCTTGATCCCTTGAGGTTGAACTTGTCACCCTAGAGGAAGAGAGCTTCTGGATGGATTTCTGAACTGACTCCTGGATAATTGTAGAGAGAAATGGTCAGCAGAGACTGTAGCCTGCTCTTGCTTCTCTTCTGTCTTCTTGGATAAACTATATGGTGGACATGATCGTCCCTCGGTTCTAAAGCTTCAGACTTGAGCTAGATGATGGGCATTTCATCTCCATCCACTGGAAATGGATTTTAATGCATCAGTTCGTTAATCTGGACTCTTAGAACTAGAAGTGATGGTTTATGCAACTGCCTTTGAACAATTTCCACTGTAAAAAGTTCTGCTGCATTGTTGACTATGTCTGGCCAGCTAGCCACTTCAGTGATACTTGCTTCATGGAAAAGATTTTTCCCTTAGGATTCTAATGTACAGTTACATTATTTTGATCATTATATAGTGCCCTCTGGGAGTAAATTGGTCTACCCATAATATTGAACTATCAGTTTCTTCTTGGTCATATCTTAAAGGAAGAATAACTTGTGATTCTTCCCCATGATTTATATTTGCATATTTCATACTTGAAAACAATTGTATCCCCAATTACTCTGTAACTAGAAAATGTGGAAATTATTGATAAAACATTTATCATTGATTCAGACTCTGACACATGTGCTTACACTCAAATGAATAATACACACATGTGCACTCACATGTATATTTAAGTCCTCATTCAAATGTGCATACACCACATACAGTAATAAATAAATTGATTCATGTTAACGATAGCTATTGTTCTTACCTAGTAATTTGAATATGGGGCATTTTGCATAAAATCTCCAGCTTACTGTTGGCTAACACTAAAAATCATAAAAACTAGTGTCCCTCTAGCAAATTCTGAGGTTGAAACTCTATTCTACTAATTTTTACATGTGACATTAGGGGCAGATTTGTTAACCAACCTCCACCTTCATTTTCTCAGTAAAAAAAGCAGAATTGGTAAATTATATTTCATAATGAGGTTATATATTTTACAAAATCATTTTTATTCTGATACATTTTCTAAATACTTGATCATTCTGTTATCACGTGGTGTGGACTCTGCACCTTCCTGTCAGCTGCGGAGGAAGAGGACAAGATTCTCAATGCCAGTGGGGCCTCAGTCTTGGTCAAACCTCCCCTCCCCCTGGCATGTAGACCCACACAGTATTAACATTGACTCCCACCCTTCGGAGCTGATATTCTCATATAAAAAGTCCACATATCCTGAAAATGCCACCAGAGAAAGACTATACAAACAGAGACCTTTTTGAACACCTGCAGTCATTCATGATCCCGAACTCTCTAGCTTTCAAAGGGCTCACACAGACAGATTGCATGTCATTACATCAACAACCCTCTATCCTTAACCATCTCATAATCACATCCTGTCAGAGTCTTCACTGTGATTATGAAAAGATATCTCTGCTAAGGCAAACATGCCATAGAATTGACTCATAATGCTATAAGAATTAAAGCAAAACATATGTTTATAAAGTATTTTAACACAAGGGATTGACTCTTCAAGTGTAACAAGATCACCTGAAGACCTTGTACACAGCTGTGTCATGGGCCCTTCTCCCTGACGGTTTGTCTGATTTAGTGAAGGTGTAGAAGATAAGGCTTGCAATTATACCAAGAATTTGGATGCACCTAATATCTTTGCTCCAGGAATCATACTTGCAAACCTCAGTAGATAGAAACTCTGAATTTATTACTTTTGTTTTTAAAGTCATTTTTAGTACTTAACTGCTTGCATTTTATGAAACACAGTTAAACACTGCCAATTTATTTGAGTTCAGAGGAAATTTACACCCAGCTTTCCATACATTCCATACTCTAATTTATCTCCTTCATCACCTTCACATTAAGGGCTTAACAGTTACTTCTTAGAGGATGCTTAAACAGCTCCTTTCTCCATTTACGGGTGTGTGATGTGTTAAGGGATACAGAGTTTAAGATCAAAATATAGAAAGAAAGAATAAGATAGATGCTCATGTTCTTTCCACTTAACCTTTTGTCAGATTTAAGAAGTTGTTATTTTTTTGTCTGAGTCTTTTCTTTTCTTTTCTTTCTTTTTTTTTCTGTTTTTGTTTTTACACTACCACTTTCTAATGTTAACTTGATCACTTAGGGAAAAAGGAGCATGGTATATTTATTCCCATTCTATTTTCATTCCCTATAAAATGGATGAAGGAAATTGAAATAATAAATAATTATCAAATGGAATAAAAATAGTTCTTAGATTATTGTTGTGGTTTCAGTTTATAGCTATTGGTTTGGTAAAAATAAAATTGGGCACTCATTAATTTCTAATATTTTCTAGTATATCAATAATCACTTTAGAGCTAAGATTTTATAGACAGAAATAAGGAAAATATCAAAATATGGGGCAGAACCATACTGGAGGATTGCCTGGAAATAATATAT
Source organism: Meriones unguiculatus (assembly GCF_030254825.1). Lineage (NCBI taxonomy): Eukaryota > Metazoa > Chordata > Mammalia > Rodentia > Muridae > Meriones > Meriones unguiculatus. The sequence goes on along the minus strand of NC_083361.1, from coordinate 80,128,655 downwards.
AATAAGGGAATTTTTTTTGAAAAAATTTTTAAATCAATGTATCTATTTATTACAATATATTCACTTTTTATCCCATCTGTAGCCTCCTCCATCTCCTCCCAGTCCCCCTCAGCTTTTCTCTTCTTTTCCTATGCCCCTTCCCTAGTCCACTGATAAGGGAAGACCTCCTCCCTTCTATCTGACACTAGTCTATCAAGTCTCATCAGGGCTGGCTGCATCATCTTCCTTTCTCTGTGGCCTGGCAAGGCTGTACCCCACAGAGAGAGTTGATCAAAGAGCAGACCACTGAGTACATTCCAGAGACAACCCCTGCCCTCCTTTCTAGGGAACCTACTTGGAAACTGAGCTGCCTCTGGGCTTCCTCTGAGCAGGGGGTCAAGGTTCTCTTGATGCATGGTCCTTGGTTGGAGTATAGGTCTCTGCAGGAAGCCCTGGGCCCAGGTATTTTTGCTTGTGGGGTTCCTGTCCCCTCCAGGTTTTTCTATCTCCGTCTTCTTCCATAAGGTTTCTGTCGCTCGCTCTGACCATAGTTTGGCTATGTGTCTCAGCATCTCTTTCGATACTCTGGTGGGTAGAGTCTTTCAGATGTTCACTGGGGAAGGTTCCTCTCCTGTTCCTTGTTCTCTCCTACTAATGATGTCTGTCCTGTTTTCCCTTCTGAGTGTGGTTTCAGCCTCTTCCCTAGGGTCCTCTTTGTTGTTTAGCTTCCTTAGGACTATAGATGTTAGTATCTTGAGGTTTTTTTTTTTCTTTTCTTTATTAATTACTTTGTATCCCCCCTGTGGTTCCCTCCCTCCTTCTCCTGTCCCAATCCTTCCCTTCCTCCACCCTCTGCACACATGCACCTCCCCAAGTCCACTGATAGGAGAGGACTTCTTTTCCTTCCTTCTGATCCTAGTCAATTAGGTCTCATCAGGAGTGGCTGCAGTTTCTTCTTCTGTGGCCTGGTAATGCTGCTTCCCCCTCAGGGGGAGGTAATTAAAGAGCAGGCCAATCAGTTCATGTCAGAGATAGTTCCTGTTCTTATTACAATGGAACCCATTTGGATACTGAACTGCTATGGGCTACATCTGTGCAGGGGTCTTAGGTTATCTCCATGCATAGTCCTTGGTTGGAATATCAGTCTCAGGAAAGACCTCTGTGCTCAGATTTTTTGGTTCTGTTGCTCTCCTTGTGGAGTTCCTGTCCTCTCCAGATCTTACTGTTTCCTAAGATTCCCTGCACTCTGCCCAAAGGTTGCCCATAAGTCTCAGCATCTACATTGATAGCCTGCAGGGCAGAGCTTTGCAAAGGTCCTCTGTGTCAGGATCCTGACTTGTTCCCTCTTTTCTCCTTCTGATGTCCAGCCTCTTTGCCTTTTTAGATAGGAATTGAACATTTTAGCAAGAGTCCTCCCTCTCAATTAGTTTCTTTAGTTGTACAGATTTTAGTAGGTTTATCACATATTATATGTCTATATGAGTGAGTATATACCGTGTGCATCTTTCTGCTTCTGGGACAGCTCACTCAAGATGATCTTTTCCAGATCCCACCATTTACCGGCAAATTTCATGTTTTAAGTGTGCTTGCAAGGTTAGTCATGTCTGTGAAGCTCATCAAAATTTCCCATTGGGCAAAATGTTTGACTTTCTCCTCTCTCATTCCCATTTAAAGAGAATTATGAGAATAGATACTGCAAAATATACAAAGCTTTCCAAGGTCAAAGTGCTCTGCTCATATACCCTTAAAATAATTAATACCTTGTTCTCTTCCATGAAACAATTTCTAAGTCATACTAAGAATTAAAGGTTGATTTCTATACTATGCAATTTAGAGGCAATGAGTTGGGATCTTTTAACACTTATCATTCTTAAGTGCTTAGGGGAAGGTGAACTGTTCTCCTTGTCTTTATGAAAAATGCTACCCCCTCTTTTCAGAAAGACTGTATTCATGAGTGAAAAGAGCGTTGCCTCTCTTGACTGTGTTTGCAGTCATGCTAATATTCTTCTGAAAGTTCACTGGTACTATATTGGTTTTGGGGAGAAGCAGAAAACTTACTGAGAGACTAAAGACTCCTTTGATCCGGTTCATCTTCAATCTCTGGTGAGCCTCGATTATTTCCATTTACCATTTACCCACATCCCCCCCCCTCAGATTGGCAACTATCCTAGCACACTTCATCTCCTTTCATCTTATCATATATTTTTATTTGTATTTTTCTGAAAAATGTCCACCGTTGGTGCTTTCATAAAGTCTGCTACATAGTTACCATGACATCTGAAAGGATTTCTATAATTAATTATTCACAGTGTATTGTTATTATGCTATTTCAACATTTGCATAGGGAAATAGGCTGCAGGATGAATGGCAGAGTTTGTGTGAACCTCAGCTTTGTGCTATTCCCCAAACCTAGCCAGTGTGCCTGCTGCTTGATAGATATTAAATGTTTGATAACGGAACAAAGGAAGGAAACTACACATATTCCAAACAATTATGATAAAACAAAACCAGAATTAAAATAATTCTAAGCCTGTAGAATAACAAAAGAAAGCAGAGGCGGTGATTAAGTCAGTAATTAATTTTCAGCTCAGGATTACTCCAAGCAAGATGAAGAACTCTTGATTTCGATTAACTCGTGTCAGATTGAGCTCCTCAAAGCTGGTTCATGCTCTTGTAGCAACATGTGCACTGCCTGCTCGGATAGTCAAATACCCACTGACTTTGTTCATGAGAAGCCTGGCACCAGGCAGCCTGCAGTACACACTTGTCAACTGTATAGCATGCACTGGCCTCTCCTTTAGAGCTTCAACAGCCTGGTAAGATGTGAGCTGGTACTTGCTTTAACAAAGAATTGAATTTGCCTGTGTTAAATTATTCAGCCATTCAGTTGCAGTGGCAGCATTTAAGTCTGGACATGTACTGAAACTATTAGTCATCTATAGGTTTAAGAGTTACTAAAAGAAAGGAAATGCACATACTTTTACCATGCTAAATAGTTTTCCAAGTATATTTCACCCATTCACTTACACTTTAGCAGAGTGACATGCTAAGGATCTAATGATAAGTATAAATATGGCATAAATAGGTGCTGGAGAGATTACCTGACTTTAAGCATGATTGCTGCTCTTGAAGAGGACCTGAGTTAAATTCCCAGAATCCTTGTCAGGTAACTCAGGTTTGCCCGTAACTCCAGCTCCAAGGGATTCTACACCCTTTTAGGGAACCTTGCACATGTGCTCGTGCACACAAACACACACACACACACACACACTCTCATAATTTAAATTTAAGAACTGCATGAATACAGTCTTTTCACTTGAGTTCATGAGAATCAGCTAAATATAAAAAATCTACATGAATTGAAACACTTATGTGACTATTTTCTGAAAAATAATCTACCTTGAGCTCTGAGTGCTTACTGATTAAAAACTTACCAGAGCTGAAATCCCTGAGCTGTGGGAGCAGAGGTCAGGAACTGGAGGCAAAGTTTTTGGGTTTTTTGTTTTTTTTTTTTAATTTCTAATTTTTTTATTATTATTATCATTTTGTACAATGTATTCAATTTGTATCCTGGCTGTGGCCCCCTCCCTATTCTCTTCTGAATCCCATCCTCCCTCCCTCTTCTCCCCTGATGCTCCTCCCCTAGTCCACTGATAGGGGAGGCCCTCTACCCCTTCTCTCTGACCCTAGCCTATCAGGTCTCATCAGGACTATTTGCATTGTGTTCCTCTGTGGCCTGGCTCAGGGGGAGGTGCTCAGGGACCCTGCCAGAGAAAGTCCCTGTTCCCTTTACTAGTGATCCCACTTGTAGACTGAGCCTATGTGCTACATCTGAGCCCAGGTTTTAAATCCTCTCCATGCATGGTGCTTGGTTGGGGTAGCATTCTTTTCAGGGCCCCCAAGGCTCAGATTTTATGGCTCTGTTTATCTTCTTTTGGAGCTCTTATCCCCTCCAGGTCTTTCTCTCTTCCCCTTCTTTTTTAATATATTTTTATTACAATTTATTCACTTTGTATCACAGCTGTAGCCCCCACCCTCATCCCCTCCCAATCCCGCACTCCCTCCCTCCCCCATCTCCTGCAATGCCCCTTCCCCAGTCCACTAATAGGGGAGGAACTCCTCCCCTTTCATCTGACCCTAACCTATCAGGTTTCATGAGGACTGTCTTTTGTAGTCTCCCTCTGTGACCTGATAAGGCTGTACCCCCGCCCCCCAGGAGGAGGTGATCAAAGAGCAGCCACTGAGTTCATGTCATAGATAACCACTGTTCCTCTTATTTTTAGGAACCCACTTGAAGACTGATCTGCCATGGGCTACAACTATGCAAGGGTTCTGGGTTATCTCCATGAATGGACCTTGGTTGGAGTATCAGTCTCAGAAAAGACCTGTGGGCCCTGATTTTTTGGTTCTGTAGTTCTCCTTGTGGGAGCTCCAGACTCTCCCAGGTCTTTCTATCTCCCCCTTCTTTCATAAGATTCCCTGCACTCTGCCCAAACTTTGGCTATAAGTATCAGCATCTGCATTAATACCCTGCTGGGTTGACTCTTTCAGAGGAAACAAACAAACAAACAAACAAACAAAAAGATGGAGAGCCAATATGGCTGTGAATTATCTCCCCCTTCTTTCATAAGATTAACTGTACTCTGCCCAGAGTTTGGCTATGAGTCTCAGACTCTGCTACAATACCTTAATCAGTAGAATCTTTCAGAGGCCTTCTGTGGTAGGCTCCTGTCCTGTTTCCTGTCTTCTCCTGATTCTGATGGCTAGCATGTTTGTCCTTCTGAATAATGATTGAGCATCTTCCCTAGGGTCTTTCTTGTTGTTTACCTTGTTTAAGAGTATAGACTAAAGTATGTTTATCCTATATTATGTGGCTAATATCCACTTATGAGTGAGTGTATATACCATGCGTGTCTTTCTGGGTTACCTCAAAGATCAAGATGATCTTTTCTAGTTCCCAACATTTGCCTGAAAATTTTACAATTTCTTTGTTTTTAATAACTGAGTAGTATCAACAAATGGGACCTCATGAAACTGAAAAGCTCTGTAAAGCAAAGGACACTGTCGTCAGAACAAAACGACAGCTTACAGACTGGGAAAGCATCTTTACCAAACCTGTATCTGACAGAGGGCTAATATCCAGAAAATATAAAAACCTTAAAATGTTAAGCACCAACAAACCAGGTAATCCAGTTAAAAAGTGGGGTATAGAGCTAAACAGTGTTCTCAATAGAGGAATATCGAATCACAGAGAAACACTTAAAGAAATGCTCAATGTCCTTACTCATCAGGGAAATGCAACCCTTAGATTTCACCTTATATCCATCAGAATTGCTAAGATCAAAACCTCAAGTGACAAAACATGCTGGAGAGGATGTGGAGAAAGGGGAACCCTCCTCCATTGCTGGTGGTAGTATACACTTGTACAACCACTTTGGAAATCAATATGGCGCTTTCTCAGACTATCAGGAATAGGGCTGCCTAAAGACCCAGCTATATCACTCCTAGGAATAGCTCAGAAATATGCTCAACTTTACAAGAAGGACATTTGCTCAACCATGTTCATAGCAGCTTTATTCGTAATAGCAAGAAACTGGAAACAACCTTGATGTCCCTCAATGGAGGAATGGATACAGAAATCAAGGCAGTGTTCTTAGCTACAGGATATGGCAAGATCAGCATTCCTGGGCACAGAAGATATCATCTCATGCTTGCCAAACGGAGGGAAGAACTGAGCATCCCATCTGCTCTCAAATAATGGAAAAAGAGACAACGGTTTTCTTGCAGAAGATTCTAGAGCAATTAAAGGCTTAGAGTCTCAGAAGGAGCAACTTTAATCTCATTAAAGCATGGAGCTGGGTTTGCTGGGTCTTTCCTTTCCTTAGCCAGCACATTTTCATTTTGTGGTGGTAGACATGCCAAAGTCACACTGGAGTAATGGGAACTCAAACTGTAGAACAGGAAGAGCTTGTTTCAGGTTCAACTATAAAAGTACTTCATTCATGTCCTTAATAAGCAATGGATTCTTATCAGAAACCTAAGACTTGTATGTAAATCAGGCTTCAATGTGTAAGATCTGTGCTCTCAATTTCTGATTATTCTTTTCTTGCTAGGTCAGCTTGTGTGGACAACATATATCCTCTGACCATCAGGTTCTTTATCTGCAAAACATTATAATGAACAAACAGGAAAATTAATATCCAGGGCTCAGTACATATTAATTATCTTGACCTCCCATTCCTCTTTTCTTCACATCCAATTCTATTATATCTTCTTATATCATGTGAATTATTTTCACTCCTCTGACAAAGTATTTTCTCTTCTCACCTTTCCTTTCTTAGTGTTACAATTTTCCATTTTATTCCTGATGATTGGTCACAGAATATTTCAGTATTTGTGTTATAACAAATACCAATGTCTGTTATTCCATTATAAGTCAGGGACAATGCAGCCCTTTTTGTTTTCTTTATAGAAAGGGCATTGTATACCAGGTGCCAAAGCATTGCTTTCTACGATACGAACACAGAAGGCAGGCACATGTCAGATTTTGTCCATGTCAAAAGACAAGGATGCTCTCAAACTATGTTGAACCATTGATGACATGTATGCTATTTGTTTCACTGAAAGTGATTAATTGCAGTAAGGGTGTGTGAGAATTCTATCTGTCCTGTATATCATGGCTATACAAAGTTGCTTTCTTCAGTGGGGAATAGTTCATAAAGGGATGATTTCCCCCTCAATTACTACATCACTGGGGCCATTATTTAGTCCCATGTTCTAAAATCAGTTATTTCTAAATAATTATAAGAATTGTGAGAATTATCTGCCACCTTTGACAATAATAAATATTTTCATTAGGAACGGGGTTGAAGATCAGAGATTTACGTTTGCATCAATGATGGAATATCACCCTTGCTGTAGGAATGAGCATGCCTGCACTTAATACTGTCGACCTAGTCATCCAGGATGACAGCTTAGTTCCTAGTCTGAATGCTATTGTTTTACTAAAGATATAAAGAAGAATAAATGCTAAATAAATAAAGAAGAAACACTATTTCACGTTAGCCTTCTTGTGTGTACGGTTATCATTGTCTTCTCACTTTGACCTCACATTTGATTGTACATAATAATCTACTTGTCAACAAATCTGTACAAGTGCATCGAAAGAGGTTATTTTATACATGATTGTACATCTAGCATATAGGAGTGCTCCATACATAGGAGTTGAAGTAAAAGAATAAAATAGTTTTGCCCCTTCTGCACTTGTTTGTGAAGGGGCCTAGAATCTATGTTACCTTGACATGTTTCTTGTTATCTTTTCACAGGATACATCATTCTGCTAAGTGCCATGCTATGTGTTTTTCTGATATTATCTCACTTAATAAGAAACATAGCAATCACTGCTAAACATTGTTTCCCCTATTTAACATAAGTAGAAAAATGGCTCAGATAAATATATGTCCTCCTCAACTGTCACCCAAAAGTATCAGAAGAACTTTGAAAACGTGGTAATGTAGAATTAACTTTCTATTGGGGACAGAGTAGAGTGGGAAGAAGAAAAAGAAAAGTATTGATTTCACAGATTCTAATGAAACAAAAATGTAAATAAATTACATGATGCATTTCACAAATATCATCTATTTGAAAAGTCTGAATACCTTTAAAACTATAATTATTTGATCTTCACATGTACAGTTTGTTATCTTTACATCTAGTTGAGAAGACAACCTGGTTTTAGTATAAAGAATTCGTAGTAAAGTCAATAGTGAAAAAAAATTCAAGGGAAAAGGTATTTATAATTTAGCTGACATATTTTACCCAGGATGCAAAACATTTGGAATGTTACATTCTTATAATAGAGATGCTTGATCTAACTGTTTGGTGAGCCAACTGGCTTGCCATAAAGGGCATTGGTCTCTCCAGAGGGGCAGTTTGAGCAAGGCAGTCACAACACCTGCAAACATTATTGTAGTCTTTTTCTGCTTACTCTCTGACTGAGATTGGGTTCCCATGGAAGCAAAGTATGGGATGGAATTTAGTATGCAGGGTGTTTATTTGATTGAGCCCTTGTGGGAGGGGGAACACCTGTGGAAGGGAAGGAGGATTTGACAGAAAAAAACCTCGTCTGTGCTGAGACTGGAGGCAACCTCTGTCTGCCCAAATGGAGGGATCCAGAGCTGATCTTCTAAACCGTTGAAGGTAATTGGAGTGGCAAGGTCTTTATATTCCTAGATAGGATCAGTCTGTTTCTCACTGTGAAGCATTCCAAGGAAAGGCTTGACCTTGTGCAAGGCAGGTCTGTGATGCTCAGGCAGTGATTAGAAAAGTGGAGAGCTGAAGGCTACAGGCTGACAGCATGCATGAGATGAGGCATTGTGTCTTTCATTAAAAATGCCTCTGGGTGACAGGGCTTGACAACATCTGCCAAAGTCCAAATGATATAATCCCTCTTCGCTGGTGTCTTGTGAAAGTAGACATGTTTTACCACAAGAAGAAGCCCTTTCTTCTAGTCAACTAAAACACTCACTATCTGGCTATTTGAGTATGCTTGATTTATTTACATATCATGTACCTAATGCATAGTCTTCACTGAGGTTAAGCAAAAAGGAGTTTGAAAGGTTGGCTTCTTGTGGTTTATAATACACAGGATCTTAGAGACTGACTTCACAAGGTGTATTTGCCTGCTTACTTCAGCATAAAAAAATAGTGGAGCAGATGATTCAAAAACATTTCTTGGGGAAGATAAGTAGAATGTATTATCTCATAACAGAAATCAACCAAGAGAAGAACTGAATCTGAGTTGTGGTACAAAGTATGAAAGCTTCTTTCATTCTTGATTCTTTGGTATAATAGATTTGGAGATTGTTCTTTAACAGAGAAAGAAGGATATTACAAAGTTCATTTTGATTGGGCCTTTTGATTTGTTTAAATGTGCATCTTTCTTACAAATTTCTTCTATTAATATATATCTGGGACATGTAATCCTAACTTCAAATTATTAAATCTTCTATAATTATATATTTAGCCCTGAAAATGTTCTGTGTTTTACAATTGTTGTACATTCATATAGGACATGTACATTTTTTTTTCTTTAGGGTTAGTCAAGAAGAGTAATCTATAGCAATTTAGAGACAAAACCCTTGCATTTTAAAATAATGGATAAGCATTTAACATATTTCATTACAAACTATCTCCCAGTAGTCAGTGCCTGATATTTTACCTGCAATTCTGTGCTTGTATCTTATCGTCACAGAATAAGCAGAAATAACCATACACTCACAGAGACATATATGCGCACATAGACAAGGTCTGAGCCACGAGACTGTCACAATGTTAAATAGTAAAATTGCAAAACTGGAAACAATCCAATGTGTTGCTATTAATAAGTTTTACATAAGTCATTTGATTCTTTTCCATTTCCTCTTTCCTTCTTTCCTTTAATTTTTTTTTCACTTTTTTTTAACTTTTATTAATTACACTTTATTCATTTTGTATCCCCCCATAAGTCTCTCCCTCCTCCCCTCCCAGTCCCACCCTCCCCCCCATTTCTGCATGCATGCCCCTTCCCATGTCCACTGATTGGGGAGGTCCTCCTCTCCTTTCTGATCTTAGTCTATCAGTTCTCATCAGAAGTGGCTGCATTGTCCTTTAATTTCTTACTTCATGGCCTTCCTTATTATTCTCCAACCTGCTACTCCTGTTTTAAGAATCTGATGTTAAGAATGTCCCATCTAGGCAGGATCAAAGACTCACAGCCATATATTATGAAGAACGAGAGTCTAAATTAGAGGTTTCCATTGAGTCCCTCCTCTAAGGGACCAGGGAACCCCATTGAAGAGGAAAGGAAAGATTGTAGGAATCAGAGAGGGTAAAGGGAGAACACGGTCCACCAAATCAACAATGCAGGACTCATTTGGGCTCACAGAGAGTGAAGCCCAAGCACAGGACCTGCGTGATCTGCACCAGTTCCTCTGTGTATATGTAGTGGCTGTTATCACTGTGGTTTCACTGGGACCTCCAACAGTGGGAGTGGGTGGATCTTTGATCCTTTTGCCTGTGCTTTTACTCTTTTGTCTCATATAATCTACAAAGTAATTTATAGTTTTTAAACTAGAAAGTTCTGGCAATAAGAATTTGATTATAGATGCACAAATTATAGCTTTTCCAATTGTACAAAGAATCTTGACAATATCTTTGCAGCCATAATTAGTAACAACACTTCTTTTATTATCTATCATAATCATACATTTAATATTATCACAGAGAATAGCAGAATTACTATAACAGTGAAAATTTTTAAAACCTCACATCATTTTATTGACCATGTTAATGATTACCAAGTGTGGCAACTGTAAAGCAAGTCATAATTAATTAAGTTATAATACTGAAACCTTTGTTTCTTTGAAACAGCATTTCATTATGTAGCCTTAGCTGGCCCAGAACTCGCTACATAGAACAAGTAAGCATTGTCTTCACAGAGATCCTCTGATTCCAGAAAACTGGAATTAAATAAATGTCCCATCACACTTAGCACTCAATCCAATTTTCAGTATAATTAATTCACTCAAATTCTTTCTCAAAATTTATTTCAATTTTTTTCAAAAAGTTACAATTTTTTCCAATGACTTGTTAATTTTGTAATATTTGCTGGTAAAAGGAAAATATTCTCAGGCTCCAATGCAAATAAGATAAAAAATAAAATGCATATTTGTCTTCAGAGTTCAAAGGAACTCAATATGTGTACCCTATTTTTCTTCTCATACAAAAAACATTTTTATTGCTTAACATGATATTAATGTACTTTCTCTTAAAATAATTTTAAGTAATAGAATTTACAAATTCACAAAATATAATGAGCTCAACTGAGAAAATATGATTTACTACCTTATCAGCTTTATCCCAAGAATTTTTATAAATGTTCTGAAGTAGACAATTTTCATCTATTGAACCTGTTTTCTGCAAATAGTGTAAGAGAGTTTGCAGACGTGAAAGATATGGAAGGCAGTGTGGACAGGTTGATAGAAACCTTGTCCAGAGAAGAGCAAAGGAAACCTTTCAGAGGCCTCAAGGGTAGAAACCAGTGATGTGTTTCACTTGGAGCAAGGAAGGAAAGTGACTCACCAGAAAAAGCCAAAACAAGAGCTCCTGCTCAGGACACGTGTGCCATACATGCTTCTTTCTGGCTCTGGTTATTTTGCCTAAGTAAGTCTGGGAGCCAGTTTACAATTGAGATTCCTCTAACTCTATGATGTTTTCATGTGCTTATCTTAGTTTTCATTTGTTCTTAAGGTAGATAATGGTCACATTCAAAATTTTATCAGATCAAGGCACTTGTTTTTTGTCAGTTCTGTTTTTATTCTGCTCATCAAAATACCTAGACTGTTATGAAATTATTTTTTGCTATTATTGAAATCAAGTGGAATACTCATTACCTGCTTGCCTGTCCTGAATGTAAAGACAAAGATGAAAAGATATTGGTTCTGTGGTACTATGTCCAGAATAATTCTTTGAATGCAGTAAGGTAACAACTTGCATATGAGTGGGCTACTCCTTCCATAACGAATCATTATAATTTATGTAAATAGAACCCTAGTTTATATGCTAAACATCCAAAGCCCATTATCTTCTATAAAATCTGCTTGCATTTCAAAATTAAAAAAAAATGAACTTAATGAGCAGGCAACGATTCAACATGGGTCACTGACGTTGGATAGGAATGACATGCCAGTTGAACATGGGAAGCTCAAATGTCTTTTTAAGATTCATTACTTTGACCCATAGGAATTTCTTTTCACCTCGCTTTTACAATTCAGCATTTTGAAGATTCCTACTTATAACAAGTTGTAAGCTCTCTTATGTGAAGGATGATGAGTTTAGATAAAGAGTGAATGACATCTGTGGTAATCAAGAACAATTGCCAGTCAGGATCCAGAGCAACTATTTCATAGATTCTACTCTTTTTTTCCAAAGGCCTCACCATGAGAAGAAGAAAGTGTCAAAAACTTCAACAAATTTACTTCTAAAGATATTTTGTCAGCCAGTTATCTATGTGGTGTTAAAATAGGTAACACACAATTTTGTCAAAAATTTTAATTGCATAGAAAAAGTGTATATTTAACTCTGATTGAAAATAAAGAGATAAAGGGCAATATGAAAATCACTTTACTGTACAAGCTGCAAATAATTTATCTAAGCACTCAGCATCTACATGAAAATGAAATTATGATGACCAAATTTAAAGGTTGTCTATTTCATTGGAATTACGACCACCATAGAAACTCATTGCTGTTGGGTCTATAAGGCGTTTACAGAGGTTTAATTTGAAAGGTCCACCCAAAGCGAGCTGGCACATCCCCACGTGCTCAGTCTCAGACTGGAGAAAAAGGAGAAAGCAAATGGAGCACCAGCAGTCTTCCCTAATTATCAACAAATGTGACCAACCAACTCAGATTCTTTCCATTATATCTGTCCTTTCATGATGCATCATATTCCCTTAGGATTTAAGCAAAACAAATCCCTTAACATGCTTCTTGTCAGATATTTGGTCAAAGCATCAACAAAAGTAACAAAAACAAAGACAGAAATATATTCTAAAGAAAGGCAAAGCCAATAACCAAAAAGAAATACAATATGTAATAGTCATACCTACCCATTTTTGCTAGTATATCCGTCAGAATAATAATTGATGGTGGAGATTTATTAGTGAATAAAAATGAAAACACCCACTTTCACAAGGAATGTAAATTCATTACAAGAGAGAAAATAAGTAAAATTAAACATGACAACAGTGGTTTGTTTTTTGTTTCTTTTTTTTTTTTTACTTTACTTACTTGATGGTCAGGCATGCATCTCAGTGGTCAGTGTGCATGTGTGAAGGTCAGAGAAAAATTTGTGAGAGTCCATTAGCTCATTTCACCATGTAGGTTCTGGTGATTGACCTTAGGGGATTTAACTTCGTGGCAAATGCCTTTCCCTCTGAGCCATCTCCCAAGCCCTATCAGAACAGTGATTCTTTTTTCTTTAAATGAAGAACAGGGAAGAATCCAAGAAGAATGATATTATCTTATAGAAAATAGACTAGAATATTGAGTGAGATACGTGACAGTTTGAGACAAGTCAGTTCCAGCAAGAGAAAAGGGAAGATACAAAGGGTTTAAGTACAATGAAAAATTTGGTGGTTTCTCAAGTATAAGAGATTTACTTCTGCATACAAATAAAAGGTAGTCTTATGGACTGTTAGTTTGGATATAAATTAATAAAGCCATATGGAAAATCGTATGAAGATTAATCAAAATAACCGCAGCTTTCTTGTGTGCAAACAACTCCACTATTGGCAACATGTTCAAAAAGGTGAAATCAATTATCCTTTACTTTATCTGAGTCTAGCAAGGTAAATGACAATCTTTGGAGAAGAGAGAAAATACTACTTATATCTCTGTGAGTAATTTTGGGATTTAAGAAAGTTTTTTTTTTAATATGGAAACATTTCATTAAGTAAAAATATCATATATACTTCTATGGTGATGTTAAAATTAAGATCAACAGTGAGCATTTCAGTGGGCACCCAGTAAGAAGCTTACCCCTGGGAGGAGACAGTGTGTTTCTTACACAGCTAAAGTAATAGCAGATATTGGTGGCAGACTCCTTGTGTAAGTTAGCCATGTTTGGGTAAAGACGAAAATCTGTGGGATGCAGGTGATGCTGACAAAGCTATTTCAACACACAGAGTTTTAATTTTTCACATAGCCAGCTTAAAATGCTATCCAATGAAATTCATTACTCTTTGCATGTGCGACATGCATTTTATATTTTTACATAGTATAATACAACAGAGAGAGGAAAAATAGCACACCACTTCTAGCATTAAACCGATACTGTTTATAATATTCATTGTTTCTAATGATGTTATAATAAGAAAATATAACTGCCAAATTTTCACCCAAGATTAGTCATGTAATGCTGATCAAATTTGGCTTTCATGGCTTTTTTAATAATTTAAAATATCAGACAATTAGCAGCTACATAAGACACCATGATTCAATCACAGAAATTATCCCTGAGAAGGTAACACTTTCCAGTTCAAACAATGATGACAAAGGAATGTAATGGACACTGTAATGTGAAGAAAATTTATTTTAATTTTATCATTAAGACCAATTTATATTGCATATGTGCCATTTTTACTTAAATATTGGAATGTGTATAATTGCAGAAGAACCTGTGACAATTCACTGAGACATAATTATTACAATTTTCTTTCTTAAGTGTAAAGACTTCATTTCCACTTAAAGTATTGGTCAAATATATGTGCCGTATTCATAAATCCTCTATACTGGAAAGAGTCATAGTCAAAGCATAAAACTCCCTTATAATCACTTTACTTCTGCTGTTTTTTCCTATTCATAATTCTTTTCTACTCTCTTGCTTCTCCCTTACACAACAAGTCATTCTGAACTGTTTATGCCCAAAAAAGATCTATGATTATTTTATCTACCTTTAATATTTCTTGGAACCATTACACTTTTGAAAAGGCTGACTACTTTTGGAAACGACACTCTATTGTTTTATCAAATTGATCATTAGCCACTTAAACATAAGAATTAGTCATACACTGGGTGACTGTAATAGCTACTATATTTATCTAATTCACTTGGAGACAGGTTCTTAAGGAAAATATTCCTGGCAAATTTAGACTGCTTGCCATGTTTCAATTTGCACTTGTGTTGAGGTCATCATTTTGAAGAAGAGTTAATGCCAGTACTCCATATTTTTTTTCTCAAAAGGTAAACAGGATGAATATTGCTCATTTTTAATGAGTCCACAGACACCCTGATATCCAAACCACTTAGAGACCTGACAAAGAAAGAAAATTACAGTACAACTTTCCTTGTGAATATAGAAACAAACATTCCCAATAAAATACTTGAAAACTGAATCCAAGAACACAACCGAAAGATAATCCAACATAGTCAAAGTTGGCTTCATGCAGTTATGCAAGGATGGTTCAAAATATGTAAATTAGTAAATGTAACCTCCTGCATAAACAAACTGAAAGACAAAAACCACATGATCATCTCATTAGACATGGAAACAGCCTGTGACAAAACTCAATAGTCCTTTATGATAAAAGTCCTGCAGCAATTAGGAATGCAAGGGACATACCTCAACATAATGAAATCAGTTTAGAGCATGACCATAGCCATTAGCGGTACTAGGTTACATCTAATTGAGTTACTGGCAAAAAGTGTCTCAAACGAATTCCAAACAACCCAAGCTGTTGCCCAGACTGTAGGTTGCTCTCTACAAACTGATGGCAAGTCCCATTCCTGAATAGCACACCTACACAACCCATTGAACACGGAGAATTCTGGCTGGTGCCTACATGCAGCCTTTACCCTATATTCTAACATCTTTGGTACAGAAAGATACTCTGCAGGTCACTGAAAGAGAGATGTAAACACCTACCCAGCCACAAACACTTTGATCTACAGTGGTTTCATGCCAGTGCTAATTGTGCCACAAAGCTTGTGGGAATAATCAACCAATACCTGAGTTGAGTCAAGGCCTGCTCCTTGTGATGAAGCCTGTACCTGATATTGCTTGGTGAAAAAGAACCTCAGACTAGATATTCCAGGTGTCAGAGAATAGCCAAATATTACTGATTTACATTTTTTTTAAATGTAGCAATAAAACGACTCCTAATTACATTCTGCTGTACTCATAGATCAGCCACCATCAGAGAAGGTTCCTTCTGCAACAAACAGGGATGAAAACAGAGACCAAGAGACATTATGCACAGAGCAAGAGACTTTGGATACTCATCCCTAAAGGTTATGCCTCCATCAGATCCCTCCTCTTGGGGTTCAAGGAACCCTGAAGAAGAGGAGCCAAAAAGAAAGTAAGAGCCAGAGGGATGGGTGCCTAGGAAACAAGGTCCCCTAAAGTAACATGACTAAAGCTCAGACAAACTCACAGAGACTAACCCAGTATGCACAGGGCCTCCAGGAGTTCACACCAGGGTTTCTGTACGTATATTATGTCTTTCAGTGGAGCATTCATATGGGATTCCTATACAAACAAGTGGGTCTCTATTTCTTGTATCTTTTTCTTGTTTTTGTTTTTTTGCTCTCTTTTTCTGCTATTTGTTTGAGATGTGCAATTGTGATGAAGTAATTGTTGTCTTTTATTATTTTATTTTGTTATTATTCCTTAGAAGCCTGTTTGTTTTCTGATGAAACAGAGACAGAGAGAGAGAGAGAGAGAGAGAGAGAGAGAGAGAGAGAGAGAGAGAGAGCATCTGGAGAGGAGGCGGGCTAGGGAGCAACTGAGAGAAGTGGAGGAGGGAAAACTGTAATCAGGATATATTATGTACGAAAATCTACTTTCAATAAAAGGAAAAATACTTTCCAACATTTTTTTAGAGCTTAGAATAAGCCATGAACTAGTGAATAATTGAACACTAAGAGACATTTAGAGCCATTCACACATGGGTCATTTAAAGATTGTAGTGTTGTGTGGGTGTCTCTAATGAAACCGGGGCTTTATTAATTTTTAAAAATTGTTCCCAGATACCAGAGTACAGAATAGGTATCTTTAGCATGATAGCGTTTAGCTCCTGTTGATTTGAAACCTGTTCTGAATGTTCTGTTTGACAATGTAAACCACAAACCGTGATTCACATCACCAGGGAGCAAAACACCTCCTTCCTGGTCACATAGTTCATCATTCAACACTGTCTCTTCCTTCAACACTGTCCTCAACTTTGGGGCAAGATTGGCTGCAAGCCTTTTAGAAATCTACTTACTTGTTTCTAAACGTTATGACAGAATACACAAGGCCTTCAGAAGCTCAAGCCACCCAAAGTTCCTGCATGGAGAAGAAAGGACATGAAGCCCTACCCATAGCTGAAGGTTGATGACAGAAATTGAGAACTGATGGCAACTGATGCCTGGAGAGGGAGAGTCAATTTTCCCTAAGAGTATTGTCCCTGGTAAGTTTGACCATGTTCTAGTAGAACAACACACATCAGAACAATATTACTTCTAACAGCATCTTATTAAGTATTTATGATTTTCTAATCTGGGTTTATTGGCTAAACTTGTGGAATGTTTGCCAATACGAAGTTTTCCACAGCTTCTGCAGCGTAGTCTTGCCAAATGGTCTCCCCCACACACAGAAAACAAACAGACAAAAACCAAAAACTATGAGCGCTTATAGAAGAGCATGATAGGGGCAGGGCAGTTATGGTGGTGTGGTGATAGGTATGGGTGAATTGACTGGATGTCAGTTAAACTCCCCACAGGTAACAAAGGAAGGACACAAAGCTTTCTTAGGCTGCTGAGATTTGGAATAAGAAAGGAAGGGAAGAGAGAAAGGTCAGGAGATGTTCACAGATTGTCTTACTTAAAAACATAAAACAGGACTGATAAGAATAACATGCTTCATCCTTTATAAAAGAATCACAGCCGCTTATCACACACTTATGATAAGCTGGCACCCTTTCTGTTCTACTAGTATATCTGTTGCTCCTGGGCACACCCATGATCTGTAGCTGTCCTGATAGAGTTAAGTAGCAAAGCCGTAAGCACAGATAAAGTAAGGGACTGTGTTCTTGGTTTATTGTGAGTTCAGGAAGGTTATGGCCTGCAATGAAATACACTCTCCACTTTGAAGATACCTTCTGGAGACCAGACTTCTTCCATATCATATCACCATTCTCCAGTGTAATCTAGAAACCTGGATCATCTGTCCCTCCTTCTTCCTGCTGGCATGTTTAGGATCTCTTGAATCACTTCCCTCTTTTCCCTCTCTTCTCGTGGCTCTTTAGCTGGCACATCATCTCTGGTGCAGGCGACTCTGCTCCAGTGTGAGTTGTCTTTCCCTCTTCACATGCACGCCAATCTGATTTATACTTTTTATTATTTGGTTTGAAATGTTAAGTAGTTCAAGTTCTCCGGAAGCCCTCATATACACACTCATAACACATATCTTGCTTTGTATCTTTCAGTCATTTGAAGTCACAGGTTGAGTTTATAAAGCTCTCCCATGGACGCATCAAAAAGGTTTTGATAAGTTCATGGAAAGGGAGCTCTTATATTCTTATTTTCAAGTTAATTTGAACTGTTGTTATAAAAGGTCATGTGACCTATCCAATAGACACAATTGCAGCCCTCAAAGTTGAATATCTGAGGCCAAGGTGTCAATGTAATAGAGTTCTCTTCAGTACTTGATTCTTGGCTCTCATTGATCTATTTTGTCACTTTGTTCTCATATGACAGGGACAGAGAGAAGTAGCAAGGAAGATGTGGGGAGAGAGGGGCTAAGTGAAGAGAAAGGGAAAAGAAAGGGAAAGAAGCATAAATGGAAGAAGTGACAGAGGGAGAGATTATGAAATGAAGTGGTGGAGAGGGTGAGGGAGAGCAGAACACATTCTGATGTCACTTGGGGTGAACAAGCAGGGTCTATCTATGTAGTCAAGCTAGTCTTGGGTTTTCTCTGTAGCTTAAGCAGACCTCAACACAGATCCTCCTGATTTAGCTTCTCCCAGTCCACCCTTTATGTTCCTTCTCATGAAGTATCCCTTGCATCATGAAGGACCCAGTGTCATGCTCTCACATAAGCCTGTTTATGGTTTTTATTATTTCCATCACCAGTATCATTACAGTGGTGGATAAGATTTGAAAATATGAACTTTAAGAGGAAAAAAGCAGTCTCTTTGTTACAGAAAAAAGAAGTCCATGGCAGAGGAATTTAGGGGATGAGAAACTTGATAAAAAAAAAGAGATCCATGAATTTGCCTGTGGACAATGAGTGTCAGATATAGACTCTGAATTGGATATTGGAATTTCTAACTTGCCAATTTTAGCCCCTATACTAAAGACTAACTCAGGACTGTGGTCTGCCTTTGTTTAAAATTAGAGGAGTTGAGATGAACAGATTCTTCTATCAAAGAAATATGAAACAGTGCAATAATGTTGCCAAATTTAAAGATACTTCACTCCTTTTGGAAACAAGCACAGTTTTGAAGCCTTTGTTCATTTTCTATCTTCTTCATTATATACACATAGATGCATATATATATACATATTTATGAACATATAGATAGATGTATGTCCATAATCTGTATATATACATATGCATATGTAAATATGCTTATGCACACATAAATTTGGTATAATTGCTATTGTGCATGCACCAGCAATTTTAAGTATAATAAGTTGTACTTATGTTTATGAGACTTTTGCTTCCTTGAATTCTACTATTGCTAAAGTTTCTATGTACTTCACTTATCTGATTAACAATTCTCCTTCCTATCATTTATTACTTCCTCTTCATCTTTCTTAAAATGCATTATTCACCTGTGTTATCAACCCTGAAAATACATGCTCATCTTTCTTGGTGATGATGGTTCGTCATGATTATCAACTGAAAATCCACTGCCCTCCATTCTCAGTCAGTTTTGTGTACACCCCATATGCTTCTGAGCATATGGATGGAAGAGGACACAAAATATTACTTTATTATAATTATCCTTTTATACAGTAATTGAGATGGAACTGTAAACAACATATCACTGATCATCCCCAGTACTGCATCGCTAATTCCAAGAAACTCTGAAGTTTCCTGTTTTCTCTGCTTTCTCAGGCTACTACTCCTTGAGTTCCTACTGCCTTCTCCTTTCAGTCCTCCATAACTCGTTCATAATTCTGAGCTGGTGATGTTATTATTTATCACTCTAAGATAAACTAAAGGTATTGTGGAGGGAAGCTGAGTATGTTCCTGCTATCACAGCTACACATGAACCTGCAGCAAGCATGCTGCTCCGCTCTCTGCTTTTTACTCAGCACACTAATACATTGTCTTTCTACCACAGGTCACTTCCTTTCCACATATGTCAAGCTTCAACGGAGAATGCTAATATAACAATTCTTTCTTTTTCACGCTTCAAAAGTTTTCTCTCTTATAAAAGATTTCTTTTCTCACAGAAAACATGATCTAATTTTTAAACAAAATGCAGACTCCTCTTTATCCCCACTTTTTATCAACTGCCCTGTTTGTTCATTTACTCTTGTAACAAAATTCTTCTTGTTTAAAAATGTCTTTATCCTTGAACGTTTCATACAAGTATGAAATATTACTGTAACTAGCCTGATTCCCCCATTCATATCCTCATAATTTTCCCTCTATCCCCATATTCCTATTTAGCTATGCGCTTTGATTTTTATGTTACCCAAATCTGACATGTATAAACACAGGTTAATATTGTAAATGTTTTCTTTTCCACCGGAACCTGGAATTGCAGGACTGTTTGATGAGCAGCATCTTCTAACGGATGTGGCTCCTAGACAGCATATCTTTTTCTCATCCAGGATCAATGCACCTTCAGTGTTCAATGATCCATCTATGATGTGATGAGTTGAATACAGAAGTTTCAGTCACATAAGAATGGTTTGGCATTGTCCCTGGGCTAATGATGACACCTTTTTAGATTTATCTCAGCTTCCACAAAGATACCACCTAAGTAATGGAACTTCCACAATTCGGAATTTACTCTGATTAAAACCCAAAATGCCCAGAAGGCTGCTGCATTCTTATCTCTCATCCCCCTGCCTTCCAGCTGCATCTGCTGCCATTGCTGCCTCAGCATCTCTCTAGGCTTCTTTCCCTCACCGTCATTTTAAAAATAACTCAGCCCACTATCACGCACTAGCTCTCTCCTGTATTTTGTCCTACTCAACAGAATTTCATATTCTTTCATGTAATTTAGGATTTGTTTCTGTAAAATATTAGTCTATACTTGATTAAATTGTAAGTACAATGAAAGGAATACTACTCCTTTAGTTTACTTCTCTAATACATGAATATATTCAGCTACACACTACACGCTCAAGAAAAACATTGCCAAGCACAAACATCTACTTGACCATTTGTAGCACATTGTGGATATGACCCAATGTACTCATATAATGACCTTTATTAGGCATATGTTCTCATTTAATTCCTCCACATATGCTTTAGTTCTTTGTCCAGTTTTCTTAAAACCCTACCTGTGTGAGTATTTTGGTTTTCTTGCCTACATTACACTGCCATATTTGAAATACATTTCAGTATACAATGATTTTATTGCTTAAGAAGGAATTCCCAGTGGCTCAGTATGGTTGTCAAATGGTTTCTTTCATTGAGAGAGCCTCCTTTTGTATCGCATGCTCATTCATTTGCTGTCACTTCTGTAATTCAGTTTACATTTTATAAGACTTAGAAAAATCTAGTTAAAGTTATAACTCTCCTGTTAATCTTTTCTATTTTATTTTTTTGCATTTATTTATTTATTATTTTTTTACAGTTTATTCACTTTGTATTCCCCCATAAGCCCCTCCCTCCTCCCCTCCCAGTCCCACCCTTCCTTCCTCTTCTTCTCGCTTGCCCCTCCCAAGTCCACTGATAGGGGAGGTCCTCCTCTCCTTCCTTCTGATCTTAGTCTATCAGATCCCATCAGGAATAGCTACATTGTCATCTTCTGTGGCCTGGTAGGGCTCCTCTCCCCTCAGGGGGAGGTGATCAAAGAACAGGCCTATCAGATTGTGTCAGAGGCAGTCCCTCTTCCCATTACTATGGAACCCACTTGGATACTACGCTGTCATGGACTACGTCTGTGCAGGGGTTCTAGGTTATCTCCATGCATGTTCCTTGGTTGGAATATGAGTCCTTGGGGAGACCCCTGTGTTCAAATTTTCTGGTTCTGTTGCTCTCTTTGTGGGGTTCCTGTCCTCTCCAGATCTTACTATTTCCCACTTCTTACTTAAGATTCCATGCACTTTGCCCATCAGTTGGCCTTAAGTCTCAGTGTCTGCTTTGATAGTCTGTAGGGCAGAGCCTCTCAGAGGCCCTCTGTGGCAGGTTCCTAGGTTGTTTCCTGTTTTATTCTTCTTCTGATGTCCATCCTCTTTGCCTTTCAGGATGGGGATTGAGCGTTTTAGTCAGGGTCCACTCTTTTGATTAGTTTCTTTAGATGTTCTGGGTTTTAGTAGGTTTATCCTATGTTATATGTCTATATGAGTGAGTATATACCATGTGTGTCTTTCTGCTTCTGGGACAGCTCACTCAGGATGATCCTTTCAAAGTCCCACCATTTACCTGCAAATTTCATGATTTCCTTATTTTTCATTGCAGAGTAATCCTCCATTATGTAGATGTAACACAATTTCTGCATCCATTCTTCAGTTGAGGGGCATCTGGGCTGTTTCCAACTTCTTTTCTATTTTTTAAACATTTTTGTTGTCTTTTAGTTTTGTTTTAAATGCTACACTTGATGTTTTGTTTGTTTGTTTGTTTTTGGCTACTCTTATCATTTTATGTGTTTTTAAAAATTGCATTGATTTTTCAAAAATGCACTTTCAATCACACCAAACATCTTATAATTTCTGTGAAATAATATAATTTTAAAAGAAATATATAGAAGAGTCATGAAATAAAAACAAATTATTGCAGCTTAATTTATAGGATAATTCAGTTTTGTTACTGATTTTTTAATGTTAGTTACAGTTTATTAACTTTGTATCCCAGCTGTATCCCCCTCCCTCATGCCCTCCCAACCCTACCCTCTCTCCCTCATCTTCTCCCTGCCCCTTTCCAAGTTCACTGATAGGGAGGACCTCCTCCCCTTTCATCTGGCCTTAGCTTATCAGGTATCTTCAGGCCTGGTTGCAAAGTCCTCTTCTGTGGCCTAGCAGGGCTGCTCCTCCCTTGGATGGCAGGGGAGGTCAAAGAGCCAGCCATTGAGTTCATGTCAGAGACAGTCCCTGTTCCCATTACTAGGAAACCCACTTGGATACTCAGCTACCACAGGCTACATCCAGCAGGGGTTCTAGGTTATATGTATACATGGTTCTTGGTTGGAGATACAGTCTCACCAAAAAAAAAAAAAAAAAAAAAAAAAAAAAAAAACACTGTGCACAGATATATTTGGTGCTTGTGGAGCTCCTGATTTGTAATACAACATAAAACATACATCAAGTTCACAAATGCAGTTGGTGACCTTTGTCTTCTTGCTCTCTTTCTCTTCCTATACCAAGAAACATGTTATTTGTATTACTATAATCTTTTAATTATATTTTATGTCTAATAAAGTAACATCGAATGTCTTATAATTCTAGGAAGTACATTCATGTTTGGGCATAAGTTTCAAGGCAATATTTATTTATCTATTCAGCCTAACATTTCATTTTAGAAATTTGCATAGTACTTGTTATTCTTGAACAGATTCCAGTCTTACCTTTAGAAATAAAGACAGAGGAAGAGGGATAAGAAGAAAGAAAGAGAGAGAAGCAAAATGACATCACATACATGGATGTATGTGTGTGTGTGTTTGTGCATGTGTGGTGCACATATAGCTCAAGTGACTTATCTAGAAAAAATGATGTGTTTGCCTTTTTTATTTTATTTTATTCCATTTTATTTGTTTTTTCAAGACAGGGTTTCTCTGTGTAGCCTTGGATGTCCTAGACTTGCTTTGTAGACTAGGCTGGCCTTGAACTCACAGAGATCTGCCTGTCTCTGCCTCCCAGAAAGATGGGATTCATAGGCATGGGACACCATGCCAGGCAATGTGTCTCTATGCTATGCAGTATAGTCATGCATCTTCTCATAGGACCTGACAATCTTCTGGCTGTGAGTTTAGAAAACCCTTAAATTCTCTGGACTTTGTCAACCATTTTGTCTTTCTGGTATTTCATTAAGTACAAAGCCAATTGGAAACCACCAATTCAGATTCTTTATTTATCAGTGGATTCCATTTTTTCATATATGTAAATCATATATATGTATATATGTCTACATATATATAGATAGATAGATAGAGATAGATAGATAGATAGATAGATAGATAGATAGATAGATATCAGTTTGTTTTCCAATGATTAGATGACATTGGAAGTCATCTAGTTAAGCATGTTACAAACTGGTAATTTTGTAACATAATTTCCACTACCATGAACAACTCTGTCTTCTCCTCAATACACCCTACCATGTTTCAGCCCCACTTGCTCCTCTGTTTTCCCTCCTATTTTATTTTGTGAGTGTGTTTGTCTGTGTGTGTTTTTGTGTGTGTGTTTGTAGGAGTGGCATGACTACATTTCTCTGCTGGACTGAATCAATCTGCTTTCTCTGAAAGTATCTATTCAAAATATCCAAGATGCTGGATCTCTGACACCTGACGTTGTCATTGTTAACAAAGGATCATACAGGGTGCATTATAGCCTGACCTGAAGCTGGTGAATATGAACTTCTATGTTCTGTTGAAAGAACCAAATGCCCAGGTAATACTTGGGAGATCAAAAACATTTAGGTGAAATACGAACGACATAGGGAAGAGTGGAACTATTTCATTAGAACAAACAGCATAAACAATGTGCAGAAAATAGCATGTATAGGAAGCAGAACAGGCACACTGTTTTAGATAGTGGCATTAACTACACTTGAGTAAACAAAAAATATCTAAATTTGACAAAATATACTTAAACTTGGCTATGCTTTTCTGGGGACGTTGTGGCTCAGAGCTCACCACTGTCCCTATCTCAGCAGAACCAGTATAGGATTATTTGCCTTACCATATGAAATCTACCTCCCTGTTTCTTGCTAGATCTGGCCAAGTGGTTGGTTGTGATCAGGGAAATCTGAGAAATTCTAGCTCATACAACTTCCACACATAGTTTTAAATTTTATTATAAAACTGAGCTAAGCGTCTTGAGCCTCTAATCTCTATTATGAAATAATCCCAGTAGGCCCATGGTGGGGAGAGGTTTGTCTTCTCAGGCTCACTCCCTCTAGCCACAAGGCCCCAGGTGGGGTTCAGCTTCTTTGGGTTGGCTCCTCACCTGAGAGTCTATCTGGTCCTGGGCGGCATGGTTGTGGTGGTTCTCTCAGGCCAGCTCCCTGTCTCGGTCTCTTGACGTCAGAGGGGTGGTCACTTGCTGCAGCGGGTGAGAGGCAGGACCAGCTCTTCTGCCAGCCACAGGTAGCTAGGGCAAAAGGGAGGGGAGGGGATTTCTCCCTGACAGATACCACCACACAGCAGACAAGTGGCAGGGCCGGCTCTCTCAGGTTCACACCCTCAGGCAGGCCACCTGACTCCTGCTGCCAGGGCAAGCTCTGCTGTGCTGTCTGAGAAAGGCACAGGGCCTGGTCTCCTGAGTGCCGCAGCTGGCAAAGGGCAGGAACAGCTTTTCTGCTCTCATGTGGTGGGTGAAGAGGGATAACGCTCACTCTTCTATGCCACTCCCTGCATGGGAGATTAGAGTACCGCCAGCTCTCCCACACTCATACCCTCAGGACCTGTGCACCTGCAATTCCCTGCAACCAGGGCCAGCTCCATACTGTGCTTCCTGAGCCATGTGCTGGCTGCTCTCTCTCTCCCAGGTATTGCAGCTGGCTAGGGGCAGGGGCAGTTATCCTGCTTTTATGCCCCAAGGCAAATATTGTAACAGCTAGCAACAGCTAATAGTTGCACTTAAACATTAGTTGCTGGATATGACATGACCTTTGCATGCCTGATCGTGTAACAGCTGTGACCACATGCACAAGAGTTTCAAAAGACTTAGCCAGCCGAAATTCTTGCCTATGTGAAGGAGAGATTCAGGGATTCCAGTCCCACCAATAGCTGATAAGCCATTGGTACTTGGTAGCGGCTTGGGGAGAGATAGTCAAGTGTCTACGAAAAGTGTGGCCCCTGAAGGTCTCTCTGTGCTCCAGGAGATGGTCCTGTATATATATGTACTAGAGAATTTAGTGGCTCTACTTGTTAAACAACAACAACAAAACAATACTTTAAACAGATGTTTAAAATTTAAACAAATGCTAAAACCGAAACAAATTTTAAATGAATCATAATAATATTAGCAGATATTTAAATAAAACAAATTTTAGAGGGGGTGGGGTAATGTGACATTGGGTATGGAGAGGAAATGGAAAAGAAGAAATGCGAGGTTATGCTGCAGAATATTTGATCTCTAGATTATGATCTGAGATTGTAAAACCTGCCTTTTGTTTATTGTCATTTAGCCCTACCACACACCTTTAATCCAAGGACTTTCTGCACACAGGATTAAATAAAGGCTAGGTCAATAGGCAGAGCAGGAAACCAGCTGCCAGGGATTAAGCAGTAGGAGGGATTTAAGAGTTGTAGAGTATTTAAGACAGAAAAAAGAAGCATCTCTTTGGCTTTTGCACTTTAGCACTCTAGCTCTCGGGCTCCTTAACTCTTTGGCCTTGAGCTTTGGCTTTCTCTTCCAGGGCTTTAGGCTGAACTGGAAGCCCTTTTCCTCCTGGGATGCCAGCTGAGCTAGCAAGCTTTTAGCTTTGGGCCCTTTTTTTCTGGGACGTGAGCTGAGTAGGAAGATCACCTGAGGTCTTTTGCTGCCTCTCTGAGCTAGTAGGTTTTGACCCCAGCAGTTAGGTTGTCTTTCTTTACAACAACAGGGTTAGATTTTTATCAAAACATACTATGTGCGTGTATAGATATCTCAATTTTAAGCAATTTTGAAATTGACACAAAAATGACACAATTTTTAATTTATTGTAATTGAAAATTCTTGTTTGCTTCCACCGTGCCACATTTCTGTCCTCACAGAATACTCAAGCTTTCAGCTTTCATCAGCAATTACATCTCTATTACTTCCTACTATTCTTTATATCTGAAATAATGTTGCATGCCCTCTGCTTGTTGTAATATTCTCATTACAATATACACTTGGACAGTTTGTTGGCTCACCAGTTAAAAGGGCCTGTTGCTCTTATGGAGAACCTGGGTTTGTTTCCCAGAACCCAAATGGCTGCTGGCAACCATTTGTCAGTCTAATATCAAGAGATCAGAGGCCTTCTAGCCTCTGGAGGCATCAGACACACATGATATACACCTACATAAATATAGGTAAAACAGAGAAAATTTTTCATTGATTTATTTATTTAATCAGTCTGCAGCCTGATTGCAGCCCCATTCCTCCTCTCTTCTCAGTCCCGCCCTCACACCCCTCCTCCCATTTACCCCTCTCCTTCTCTGGGAAGGGAAGGCCCCCTCTGGGTACCAACCCACCCTAGCATATCAAGTCACAGCAGGACTAATCAAATCCTCTCCCACTGAGGCCAGACAAGGCAGCCCAACTAGGAGAAAGGAAACAGGAAAAAAAAATTTTTTTTTCAAAGGGGAATTTCTATATATCTTTAATGAATAAATATATATTGTTTACAATCATAAGTCAGGTTAGTAGTCTTAGCAATCCATATGTGAGATCTGCAGAATGTTTTAAATTATCTGATTAGGTCTTCCCATGCCAGCTACTCTAACTAAGGAACACAGAGTAACCTCACAGAGGGACCATTGAATTTTGACTCAAGTGTTCTCCTGTGGAGTAGACTATAATAGTCATGTAGTAACAGTGAGTTACACTGAGCTACATCCTTCAGTGGAAAAATGGATGGTTCTCTTAGAAGCAAATGAATCTGTCGAGGGAGTTTATATAAAACATGTCTCAGATTTGGGATCTGCATGGCATGCTAGTTTTTATTGCTATTAATGCGCTATTATGAAGCTGGATGCTGGGTGTTTTAAAAGGGCCTCCCAACCATAAATTAGTTCAGTGCATAAAATACTCATGAAATAGTATCCCAATTTTCCAGGTGAAATCTCTGCATCCCAAGGTGATTAAATGGCTCCTATCAGTGTTTCGATTTCTGTATTAGCTCCCCTGCAATGTTCCTTAGAAGGGCTCCTGTGTTTGGAATTATGTACTGTAGCCTATATCCTAAGTTAAAAAGCTCTTTTGCAAACTTTATCTACATTTATGCCTTGAATATGGAGCAGGAACCTGTTACAGTTCTCTGGGGTTTGGATTGTAAATTCCTTTGACAGGCTCCTGTGTCAAGGGCATTATTTTCAAGGTGAGGATCTTGAGAGGTGGTTGAACATTTAAGAAGCAACACCTAATTGGGAGATGTTGAGGTCATTGCTTTGCAACCCCAGGGTGGGTCTGTCACTAGGCTTCTTTAAATTCTTAGAGGGAGAGTATTAGGATAGCATAATTTGGCTTCAACCTATTTCTGCTATACTTTAACCTATGACTATTGTCACAAGTATTCCCACCACGTCAGGCCACACTACAATATCACACAATCTGTGAGCTTCAGCCTCCGAAACCACAAAACATATAAATCTGTTCCCTTCGGAAAGTCTGCTATCCTAGGTGTCTCATAGTAGTGATGAAAAGCCGACAAATACAGATAATTCACTGACAATAGAGCAGTAATGTGACAAACATATCTTACTATTAGACACTACAGAAATGTGCTTTGTGTACAACCAACATGAAGCCTGCGGTTTCTCCAGGTGGCGGGTAGAAGAACAGAAGAGCTGATTTCATTTGCTTTTCTGCACTGCTCCTCCATTCTCCATTTATGACACACACTTTGCCCATACCATAGGAATTACATCTTATTAGTTATTACAATGGTAGACTTTGGGTGGAAATGTTAACCCCCACTTCTTGACCTCTTTACTTATACTGTAAAGATTGGCTGCCAGTCCACCCTAGAGTGAGGCTGTCTTCTCATACTCCTCATTCCAGGAAACAACTGAATTAACAAGTAAAAGTTATATGGGTTCATAACAGTTGCGTCACAATTTCACAGTTTGAAAAAAAAAAACAGAAAGGAAAATCAAAAAACTCATACTGAATTTTAGCAATCACAGATTTAGCTTGTCTGTGAATGTTTAGAAATCTCATAGATTAAAAAGTATTTATCTGTACAACATTTCCAAATAGCCACAGAAAATAGAAATTTTGTGTTTTGTTGTGAGATGTAGCCATTTTTACTAGAACCTAATAATCTCTTGCCTCAGCCTTTCAGCCTTTCAAATTCTGAGACTACAGTTGAATAGCACTACCCTCAGCACAGAAAACAAGGATTTGTGACAGTTATTTTTCAGCACCTTCCCTTGTTAGCCCTGGTTACAAGCCATTGGGTAGTTCTCATTGCACAAAGTGAAATGACTTGGTGTGTCTTTGTGTGCTTTCGCTTTCTCATAGTTAATCACGATAAAGCAGAATGAAGCTGAGACTCCATGAATAAAACATAATTTTAAACTTTATGGTATTTAGAACAAAAAAAAAATTCAGAATGTTTTGTTTCTTCTTGATTAAGATGTCATTATTTTGTTTAGTGTCCAGCAACAGCCCTTAGTGCATAAGTTATTATATTTAAAAATGACATCACTATGTGATGATACATAGCTTGTGGGTAAGTGAACCTGGGAGGAATTTGTACCTAAGAAAATTTTAGGGTTTTTTGTTTGTTTGTTTGATTTTTTTTTTTTTAATTTTGTGGAGTATAGGCTTTTGAAGTAAGAACTAATGATTGTTGGATTTTCTCAGTGTCTGTCCTTATGCTTCCCCACCCCTTCATTTCTGATGTTCTTTATTTCAATAATGTCTCTCTGCCTTTTAGTTAGTTTGGCTAAGAACTGTCTATCATGTTGATCTTTCTCAATGAATCAGCTCTTGGTTTCCTTGATTCTTTGAATTGTTTTCTTTGTTTCTAGTTTATTGATTTCAGACCTGAGTTTGATTATTTCCAGCTGCTTACTCTTCTTGGGTGTGTCTGCTTCTTTTTTGAAAGTCTAAATGAAATGGACAATCTCCTTGATAGATTCCACTTACCAAAACTGAATAAAGATTAGGTAAATAAACTAAATGATGCTATATACCATAAGGAAATAGTAGCAGTCATCTAAAGAGATGGTTTCAGCATAGGATTCTATCAGACCTTCAAAGAAAAGCTAATATTAATACTCTTCAAACTAGTCTGCAAACTAGAAATAGAAGGAACATTACCAAACTCATTCTATGAGGCCACAGCCACCTTGACACCTAAACCACAAAAAGATCCAACAAACAAAGAAAATTTCAGACCAATTTCCTGTATGAACATTGTTGCAAAAACACCCAATAAATACTCCCAAACCAAATCAAAGAACACATTAAAGACATCATCCCCTATGACCACGTAGGCTTCATCCTAGGCATGCAGGGGTGGTTCAATAAATGAAAATCCATCAATGCAATCCACCATAGAAACAAACTGAAAGATAAAAATAACAACACACGGACATTTTCTTAGATATAGGTGTACGGGCATAATTATAGAGAATACAGAGTGATAGACAGGATACATAACAATAAATTATATTAATAGTGGTAGTCATGAAAAACTGTTTTAAAAATCTCTGATACAGATTTTCTGATGGCAGTTATGAAACAACCACTGCTGTTTGAGGGAGATGGGATCATCACCTCAGCTCACACGTACTCTCTGATGGAAAATTTCCTTGTAATATCTAAGTCTCTATTAGCTAATACCTTTAAACACAAATTATCTAAAATTTAAACCAAGTGATAAAGTTATTTAGGTCACGACAGGTGTAAGTGAATTGAAGGACAATATGTCTTTGCTAGAATAGCCGATAACTGTTAATATCAATGTGAATGGCAAGGCTGCCTTGGGAAGGTTATCCCTTAGTCTACGGAAGGGATGCAAGAGCAAGAATAAGAAAACCTGAAATTACACATTTCATTACCCGTCAGGATATTTTAAAATTATCATTATAGATATTAGAGACAGATGTGATAGGCTAGATCTTGAGCTTTTTAAAACTAGAATGTTATATGTTATTAACATGGTGCGTAAAGTATGTGGAGTTAATACCAGGGCAGCTAGTGTAAGCGTGGCAGTCAATTCAATTTACCCTGCTGTGAGCTGTGAGGAGTTCATACTCTTTCAAAGAAAATTTCTGATATGTCTCAAACTTCTTTATTTAAAATTTTAAATTTCAATTAGTCCACATAAAAAGGAGGTTAATTTTCCTTTCAGTCTTTCTATGCTCATTCTGTGTTCTGCTACAGCCTGTCTCCATTCTCTGAGGATCCCACCTGTTGACGTGGCACCAGGATTCACACAGATCTTTCTTAGTGACCCTCTAAGCTATTTTGCCTAACCATCTCCATTGCTTTGTACAATGTGTATTCCCACAGAAGCACTCCCTACCAGGAACCCCAGCATTCGCCTAGAATTCAGAGTGGGCAACATCACCCAAAATGAAAGAATATTTACCCTACAAAGGAAAGAGCAGTCATTTACACCAAGGAATGTTTCAAATATCATAACTTCAGATATCTAAATCCTGGGACAAAATCAAGGGCATGAACAACAAGACAAGATACCTCCTTTAGCATTCCAGTAATCCTATCACATCGGGCCCTCAACAAAGTGATGTGGCAGAAGCACAACAAAGGATTTCAAAATAGAAATCATGACTATGTTTAAGGAGCTTTAATAGGATAGGAATAAATGCCCTAATGAAGACAGTGAAAACATAAGCAGTTGAATGAAATAATGAAGAAATTTCAAAACATGAAATTAAAAATTAATAAACAAATATAATCACAAAAGAAAACCCAAACTAAAATAAAACTTAAAATAAATGTATATATATGATGTTAAACTGACGCATCAGAATTAAACCTCTCCAATAGGTTACAAAACACGAAAGTGAATTCTTCACACCCTGAAGACAAGGTAGAAGAAATGGATATCCAATGAAAGAAAAGGCTAAATATAAAAAAAATCCAGAAATAAAACATCCAGTAAATCTAGACGGAACAATGAAAAGACCAAACCTACAAAGGAAACTGGAGAGAGTATAGTGTTGTGCAGCTTTAAAGGGACCTAGAATAAGAGAGTTAAACAGGGAGGGGGTAGGAGAGAAGGGTAAATGGAGGAACATAGGGAGAGACAACTAACATTACAGTTAATTTGAAGATTCATGTGGAAATCTACTACTTTAGATTCTTCCTGAAATATCTACATATATGAAAGTGTTATAAATGAGACTCACCAAATAATAAGAAAGAAAATGCCTCAACTAGACATCATATACCACCAAGAAAACCTACAGTGCCAGGAATGTGTTACATCTTGTTCAGTCATTTTCCGAAGTGGTCCTATGGAAATCACCAGGCACCACAGGCTATTGTCAAGACTATTGGTTGTTCTCCACAGCCTTATGGTAAGGACCTATTGTTGAAGACAACACTTATTTTTGTCTTTGGGCACAGACTTCTAGTGATACTTAACTGAAAGCTTCATGCCTTGTGACTATTATTCATGTTTCTGCATGGTATTCAAATGCTACTATAGTAAAAAAAGGTAATAATCATTAGTATCAGCCAGCTATGAACCCTGTAACCACAAGAGACTTGCATGTAAAATATGCAGATGCAATAGTGGCCCAAATGTTATAAGAATCACCAACTGCTTTTTAAAATCGATATTAAGGTCCATTTCTAAAGATGAAACCTATACCTGAAAAGTGCTTAAGAACCTACATCTAGAAGGTCATGGTCCTAGAAGAGAACCTAATACTATTATTCTGCTGAAGGAGCATAGTAATATGAGTACTGATGACATTTTGCTATATTCGTAGAGCAGTGCCTCATCCAATCCACATCAAAGAAGCTTTTTTTTTTCTTACAGTAGATGGAACTTAACACAAAGAACCACAACTGGACAATGCACAGAAAGGGAGAGTCTTTGGGACACTTAGTCCTAACTGGGATAACTTCATCAAACCTCTCCCCTCAAGGCTGGAGAATATATCTAGGAGGCAGAAAGATTGTAAGGTCTAGAGATGATGGATAACTCTAAAGAAACAGTTTTTTTTTTCTTTTTTTTCCCAGACACAATGTGACTAACGCACAAATGAACTCTCAGAAACTGTAGCAGCATTTCCAGGGCCTTCACAGGTTCAGTCCAGACAGAGTCCCAGCTCTGAGACGGAGAAATTGACTTGGAGTTCCACCCATAACAAAGAAGCTGTCAGCAGTAGGAAACAAAAATCAATAAATCATTTTTCTCTCATGAAGTGTCGCTGGGTATATCAACTACATTCAGGGTAGAACTCATGTTCAGGAGTATTCAAAAAAAAGTCAAGGGTATTTTGTAAAATCTTACTTTATATTCTTTTCTTTCTCTTCTGAGATATTCATATTTTGCCTGATTATTTAGATTTTCGTTTTTCAATATTTTTGTTTTTATTTGTTTTTTTAGGATAGAAAAAATAAAGAACAGAGAGTTGCTTTCAGACAGAGATGGTGGGGAAAGTCTGGCAGGAGTTGGGAGGAGGGAAAAGCATGGTCAAAATATATTATATGAAAAAGCGTAAATGAAAACATTAAGAGAAGAAGTCAGGTTATCACCGTTCTAACTCCCAACATTTGCTCATTATCAAGTGTGTGAAGACTTGAATAAATGCTAGTTGCCCTCAAAATCAAGGTATTATTTGTACGAAATGTAAAACCATTGGCAATGACACGAATAGGTATATTTAAAAAACGTTTTGGACTTCTAACTCTTTACTACCATTGTACTGCCAGTTCTACTTCCATTGTTTTACCATTACAGCACAGGTGTTTTCTTTTAACATTCAATAAGGATAGCTCAGTGTATAAGACATTTTTGGCAAATGTAACTCTGAATTGTATTTGTAATCAATTTAACACTAACTTTTTATGACATTGCAAGCTCCTCCCTGGAGTACCAACTCATAAAGGATACACTAAATTTAGACTTTCAAGTCTGAGAATGCAGTACTCTGGTTTCTAAAATGGTTACAGGAGAGTGGGGTTTCAGAATTAACCCATGGTTTCTTAATAGATAAATCAGTGTCTATTGTCTTTAACAGGGAGTTAACTTCTTGCTAGAGAATAGTGGTCATTTATACAGAGTATTAAGAGAAAATTAAGAGTATTAATTTAAACAACTATCAATGTTATTTATACAATGTTATTAATTTACACAAAAATGAATGTTATTTTCTAGCTCAGTAGTTCTCAACTTTCCTAATGTTGCGACCATTTAATATGGCTCTTCAGATAAAATTATTTTTTTTGTTATGTCTATAATTTTGCTGTTGTTATGAATCATAATGTTAATATCTGTGTTTTCCAATGGTCTTAAGTGACCCTTGTAAAGGTTGTTCAATTTCCCATCCCACACAAGGAGCTGTAACCCACAAGCTGAGAACTACTGCCTAGCTGGAAATTAATGTCATTAGCCATTCTTTCAATAACTTTCAGAAGTACTGCCTGTGTGCTAGCCACGGTGACACAGATTGTAAATATGTAGGTGTATTTAATTTCTTTCCCTGAAACAATCCTCCAAAACATATTGGAAGTTCAGGAAGCATAGCCAAGATTAAAATTTCCTCTGAAAAGTAATGATAATAACAAGAAGATAAAATAATAGTG
Source organism: Meriones unguiculatus (assembly GCF_030254825.1). Classification (NCBI taxonomy): domain Eukaryota; kingdom Metazoa; phylum Chordata; class Mammalia; order Rodentia; family Muridae; genus Meriones; species Meriones unguiculatus. The sequence continues at coordinate 80,094,327 of NC_083361.1, read as the reverse complement.
AAGATAGAGTTGATAAAGTCATAGCTATTTGCATGCATAATCATCAACAGCAATGGAATTCACCTTTTGACATTTGGTTTTTCAGGCACATGAATAACCTGAAAAATATAATACCTAATAACAAATGCTGAAAAACCCTATTCAGCATGTAGTATATATTATAGAACAATTTCTGTGTCGGGATCTCAAAATGCAATGATGAATAAAACATGGCTTTTGTCATCAATGAGACCATGATTTCATAGAGTAGTGAACTATGAGCTAATCTGTAGGAACTTCAGAGATTGTTAGCTAAAATATTGAGCCAAAAAGGATAAACCATGTTAGGTTTATATTGTTAGGAAAGGTCAAGGCAATGCTCAGATCATGAACAATAATGTTGCTCGTGTTTATAAGAGTAATTATAATGCACTATTTATCAGGGATATTTCTAAATAATTTTCCCCCAAATAACAGTTTTAATGTATTATTTGAAGTAGTCATTATACTTCTGTTTTATAGAATAAGTAACTGAGGTACACTGGATTACATACCTTGACAAAATATACCACATATGGTAACCAAGAAAAACATGCAACATCCAAACCCAATGAAGATACACAAGAAGAAAGGCTTCTTTATGATTTAGGAAAATTAAGGCAACAGCAAAGACCAGGCAAACTTAATGGAGAGAAGCAGGCTAGTTGTAGCTAGTCCAGCATAACAAATGGGCTAAGCAGTAGTTCTCTGACTGTTTCAACTGTCAAGGAAAATTCAAAGTTGCTAAAAGTCAGATCTGTATTCCATTGTGTAAACGGACCACAATTTATGTATCCATTCCTCATTTGAGGGGCATCTGGGTTGTTTCCAGGTTCTGGCTATTATGAATAAAGCTGCTATGAACATGGTTGAGCAAATGTCCTTGTTGTGTACTTGAGCATATTTTGGATATATGCCTAGGGGTCATATAGCTGGATCTTGAGGAAGCGCCCCTGAAGGTGGAACAGCCTTGCCAGGCCACAGAGGATGACAATGCAACCATTCCTGATCAGACTTGATAAGCTAGGGTCAGATTGAAGGGGAAGAGGACCTCCCCTATCAGTGGACTTGGATAGGGGCATGGGAGGAGATGAAGGAGGGAGGGTGGGATGAGGAGGGAATGAGAAAGGAGGCTACAGCTGGGATACAAAATGAATAAACTATAATTAACATGTAAAAATTAAAAAAAAATAAGTTAAAAAAGTCAAATCTGGGATTGATGTGTAATTAATAAAAAAATAATAAAAAACTTCAATTTGAAAAAAAAAAGATAAATATTAGGAGACAGGTAGCTGGCTAGGTGAAGTGCTTGCTGTGCATGATCTACCTGAACACAGTTACCCACAAAAAAGCCAGGTGTCTCACTACCCACCTATAAGAAGGCCCTACTCATTCCTCAGCCAGTCTAACCAACTCGTGAGCTCCAGATTCAGCAAGACCCAATCTCAAAAAAATAAGTTTGAAGAGATTCAAGGAAAACAACTGACTTCTGGCCTCCACATGTCCACACAAGCATACACACTCACACACACACACAAATGAGAGTGACACTTCATTCTTTTATTACCAGTATCTTATAGGTATTAAAATGGTTCTATAGATGGCAAAACCTGATTGTGATCTCTAAACAGAGGAGGAAATAAAGGAAATGTCAGCCCTCACTCCCATTGTGTGGAAACATGAACTGAATGTGGGTGCTATTGGCTTCTGTCTCTCAAGCCACAGTCACTGACTCATCTGATACTTCCTACATAGTTTGTGTGTATGCCTTTTGTCACTGACTGTTCTTATTCTCTCCCTAAAGAGGACAAAAAACATTTTATCAGTACGACTCATGAATCGTTTGCAGCCTATACTCTTCTGTACCTCTTATTGCATTCAATATACTTAATTCACATTAAGACAGTTTGTCAGACTAACATCGAGGAGGGATATGTGGCAGAAACAATAAGTACAACAAAAGCGAGTGTAGCTGTTACGTTCTTTCAAAGAAAACAATGTTCTTAAACCAACTATCCTTCCATGTGATTCCTACTTGAACTAGAAGATGAATGGGGTGGCTTCAGGGAACTGACTTTTATTTCCATAGTGATTATGCATTGCATTTGGTCACAGCTCTTAGTGCACTCAAAACATTCTTTCTTTATGAACACTTGCATTTTTACAACTTAAATATGGAGGACTAAAGTTCTTGTGAAGCCAAAACCATCTTGGTGTGTTACATGAAATGGGGGAAAAAAATAAAATATTTTGGAAGTATGACCCTTTCTCCCAAGTTAATGAAGAGAAAACCTACATGTGTTTATTTCTCAAAGGCAACTATGAATCTATTCTTACTCAGCCCTACTGATTTGGACTCAAATTCAACTATAGGAGCTCCCTTCTCTTCTCAGTATTGAACTTTTGCATTGTATCTTTTCCAGAACAAAAGTCATCTCAAATAAGTTTTTTTTTTTTTTTTTTTTAAATCAGGATCCCAGTGTTTCAATGCAAGGCAAAAGGCAGCACACAGAAATGCAGTCTTTCTAATAGACCAGAAATGATTGAAAAATTGTAGCATGATAGAGGGAACCTTGGAGTTATTTTATTTTTATCCCCATTCACAGCCTTGTTTACATACTACTTCTGGTTCTACTTTTCCAAAACTTCACACATGCATTAATCACAACATCAGGTAAATACTGGTTACAAAAGTAAATTAAACGTTAAGAAATGAGAATCAGGATGATGGTGGCACACAATCTTTAATCACAGCACTAGGGAGGCAGAGGCAGGGTGATCTCTGTGAGTCCAAGGCCAGCCTGGTTTACAGACCTAGTTCCAGGACAGCCAAGGCTACAAAAAGAAACCCAGTCTCAAAATGCAAAGCAAAACAACAAAACAAACAAAAATCAAAAGAACAACAATAGAAAGGAGCTGAGAAATTAAAACAAAACAAAACAACAACAACAACAACAACAAAAAAAAAACAGCTAGTGACTAGGGCCAAGGATTCAGGCTGTGACTTGAAATTCTAGCAGAGAGTCTCCAGCTTTGAAAATTTGGGATCACAGTTTTGGGAGGTCCAGTAAAAGCAAATGCAGCTGCTATTTTCATTCAAAGAAAAGAAAACCAGGACAGTGACTCATATCAGGAACTCGTAGGCAGGAACCCGAAACCTAGGCCTTGCAGTTATTCTGTTTACAGGCTTGTTCTTCCTGGCTTGCTCAGTTTGGTTACTTATACACCCCAGGATCACCTGCTGAGGAACAGAAGCACAGTTAATAGCTGAGTCCTTCAACAACAATCATTAATCAAGAAAATGTCCCCAAGGACTCAGCTGTAGGCAAGTGTAATTAAGGAATTGTATCAGTTGAGTTTCCTTCTTCCCAGAAGAACCTACCTTGTGTCAAGTTAGCAAAAATATAACTATTCATAGTACCAAAGGGCTGAACCTCTTGAGGGTTCAGCTTTTCCTCAGAAAAGACACATGTGTGTATGGTTATTTTGAGAAAGCAAAGTAAGAGGTTTTCAACATTTCTACATTTTCATTTCTACCCAGAAACTGAAGTTGTATTGGGCTACAATTAAGTTCAGAGAAAGCGCATAGGAATTTTATATTCCACAGTGTAATAACTGATAGAATCAGGATTCCTAGCTAAGGAAACTGTGACTCCTACATGTGGATCTGCCGTGGTATGGTGCTGTCAATGATCAACATTGCATACAGTAGACAAATACAACTATACTGTTCATTTGCTAGGGATGCTGAGCAGTTTATTGTAGTCTCACCTGCCTTCAACACATTATATTGACTCCAGCTTTTCACCCTTACAAGCAGGCATGTCTGCAAATCCAATTAGTCAACTTAATGAAGCTCTTTAAAGAAATCCATACAGCCTACCTCAATGGTCCTGACATTTAGTAACTTCTGGATAATGCTCTCTAGGCCCCTGCTCCATTGAAATATTGTGCTGAGGGTCATGAAATGCTGACTTTGAGATTTCCTTGAATGGGATGCAGAGGCAAGACATTTAAACAAACCTCAGGATAAACAGAGAAATGACAGTTATAACAGTCAAGCTAACTGCAGCCATTTTTTAATGTAGCTGCCTTATTCCAGGAAGTGTATGGGTTTCCCAGAGGCAGAGTGTGGAAGTAAAAACAAAGAAAAGAATAAGAAATAAGCCTAGAGTAGAGTCTTATGATAGACAGATGAAGTTCCTGCAGTAAAATAACTAAATATAGTAAAACACAAAATTAAGCTCTCTCTCTCTCTCTCTCTCTCTCTCTCTCTCTCTCTCTGAGAGAGAGTTTAAATTAGCTGTAGAAATAGTCTAGTGGTTAAGAGCACTAAATAGACTTCCAGAGGACCCAGGATCCATTCCCAGAACCAACATCACTGAATGGACTATGGACTTTAAGTTCCTGACAATCTAGCACCCTCCTCTGGCCCCTATTGACTTGAGTTATGCATATGGTACACAGACATGCATACAGGCAAAATATTCATATCCCATACATAGAATAGATAGATAGATAGATAGATAGATAGATAGATAGATAGACAGACAGATAGATAAGCAAGCAAGCAAGTATGCAAGCCAGGCAGTGGTAGCACAAGCCATTAATCCCAGCATGCATGAAGCAGAGGCAGGCAGATCTTTGTGAGTCCTAAGCCAGCAAGTGAGATCCAGCACAGTCGCAACTACAGTGAGAAATCCCATATCATATTGATTTGCATTTCTCTGATGACTAAGGATGTTGAGCATTTCTTTAAGTGTTTCCCTGCCATTTGATATTTCTTTACTGAGGAATAGAGTTTTAGCTCTGTACCCCATTTTTTAATCGGATTTCTTGATTTATTGTAGTTTTAAATTTTTGAGTTCTTTATATATTTTTGATATTAGCCCTCTATCAGATATAGGATTGGTGAAGATCCTCTCCCAGTCTGCAGGCTGTCGTTTTGTTCTGATGACAGTGTCCTTTGCTTTACAGAAGCTTTTCAGTTTCATGAAATCCCATTTATCGATTGTTGATCTTCGAGACAACACAGGAAGTTGTCTCCTGTGCCAGTAAGCTCAAGGCTCTTCCCCACTTTTTATTCTAACAGGTTTAGAATAAAACCTGTCTGGTTTTCGGTTGAGATTTCACCTTAAACCCATCAAACTAGCTACGATCAAAAACTCAAGTGACAACACATGCTTGAGATGATGTGGAGAAAGAGGAATCCTCCATTGCTGGTGGGAATGTAAACATATACAACCGCTTTGGAAATCAATCTGATGCTTTCCCAGACAATTAGGCATAGTGCTAACCCAACATCCAGCTATACCATGCGTAGGCATATATCCAAATTATGCTCAAGTATATAGCAAGGATATTTGCTCAACCAAGTTCATAGCAGCTTTATTCACAATAGCCAGAATCAGGCTATTGTGTCCCTCAATGGAGGAATGGATACAGAAATTATGGTACATTTACACAATGGTATACTTCTCAGCAATTAAGAACAAGGAAATCATGAAATTTGCAGGCAAATGGTGGGAACTGGAAAGATCATCCTGAGTGAGATATCCCAGAAGCAGAAATACACACATGGTATATACTCACTTACAAGTGGATATTAGACATATAATACAGGATAAATACACTAAAATCTGTACACCTAAAGAAACTAAGCAAGAAGGAGAACATTGGGTAAGATGATCAATCCTCACTCAGAAAGTCAAATGGGACAGACATTAGAAGAGGGAGAAAATAGGGAACAGGACAGGAGCCTACCACAGAGGGCCTCTGAAAGACTCTACCAAACGGTATTGTAGCAAATGGTGAGACTCATAGTCAATTTTGGTCAGAGTGCAGGGAATCTTGTGAAAGAAGGGAGAGATAGAAAGACCTGGAATGGTTTGGATCTCCACTAAGAAAACAACAGAACCCAAAAATCTGGGCACAGGGTTCTTTTCTGAGACTGATACTCCAACCAAGAACCATGTCTGGAGATAACCTAGAACCCCTGTACAGATATAGCCCAGGCAGCTAGTGTCCCAGTGGTTTCCCTAGAAAGGGGAACAGGGGCTGTCTCTGACATGAACTCAGTGGCTGGTTCTTTGATCACCTCCTCCTGAGAAGGGAGCAGCCTAATAGGACACAAAGGGAGACAATACAGCCAGACCTGATGAGACCTGATAGGCTAGGGTCAGATGAAAGGGGAGGAGGACCTTCCCTATCAGTGGACATGGGGAGGGGCATCTGAGTAAAAGAGGGAGGGAAGGTGGGACTGGCAGGGGACAAGGAAGGGGGTTACAGCTGAGATAAAAAGTGAATAAATTATAATAAGTAAAAAAATTAAAAAATAAAATATTAAACAAAGAGAAATCCCATACCAAAAATGCAAAACTAAATAGATAAATAAATAATAAACAAAAAAATAAACCTGAGGGAGTGAAGCAGAAGGACTATAGTAAGTTCAAGGTTTGTCTGAACATGAAGTTTCAGGCCAGCCTAGGCGGCAGGGTGAGTCTGTTGGGAAATGAGGTGCCGAGAGATAATAGCCCAGTGGTTAACTGTACTTGCTGCTCTTGCACAGGACCTAAGTTTGGCTCATAGCACTTATATGATGGCTAACTATCACATGTGTCTTTATTGCCAGAGGACACAAGTACACCTTTAAGTTTCTGTGGCACCAGGTGGCACATATGTGGTACATATACATAAATCCACATGAAACAATCATATACATAAAAAGTTAAAAATCATCTAAAACATTCCCCAAATTGACAAGGTCATATTTTCATTCACTTTGGACAATATTGGTTGGCATTGTGAAAGAATCACATGTGATAACACTTTCTATACAATTTGAAGACATATTCATATTTGCTCATATATACATACATACATATACATATGTATAAATGTATACATACATATATACATATATTTGCATATATATACATATATATGGTTTACCTGCTATTTATATAAAGCCAATAACCCAAAATAGAATAGGCTAAAAAAAAATTGGAGGTGATATGTGAGTGATGTCTAGCAACAAGCTGTGTTTCCAAGAAATGTACTATGGAAAACAGGGCAATATATGGAAAGAGATATACGAAAATAAGTAAATGGAATAAAAGTTAAGAGAGAGTTTTTAAGACGCCTCTTAATGACATCAACAAAACTAGAAACTCACTCAACAGTTTCTCTCGGAGATTCTCATCTGGACTATCTATGATTAGAAACATTCAACAAAGAAACCGAACTTCCTCCTGGGACCTCCTTCAGCGCTTTGTACTGAACCTTTGGTAGCTTAAAAGAGGATCTGGATATTAAACCAACATCTACCACAGCATGCGTTTGACCTCTCGGCACTACTCTGCCCTTTAGAGCAAGCTGATATAAAGTCCCATTTTTTTCAACAAGATTTTTTTTTTCAGTTGTAATACAGGGCCGTTCACACTCCAGTTGAAAGACTGCAAAGAGGATATTATCCCCAGTGTCACTCTTGTTTTACATGCTGTTTTTTTCACCATCGCCTTTCTCCTGTATCAACATTTATAAATCTGACCCCATGAAAAATAGTGTAAACATGACATGAGCCCAGTCCAGGAAACAAGTGTATGGCCCCAGAATTTGAAGGCATAGCCCATGATGCCTCTCAGTGTTTGCCATGGTCAGGCTGCCATGCTACATGGAGGCGTGAATGGTGACTCATTACACGGCTGCCAGTTTCTTATAGAGAGATCTTATTTTATCCTCATTATAGTCCTAGTACACAGCACGGCACTCATTCCTACTTTCGGGTAAGTAAACTGATGTTAAATATATTTGGTACATTCCCAGTTCCCTCACTCATAAAAATGGAATGTATAGCTTCTTTAGGTTTTCAAGTCTATACCCTTTCTATTACACCAGGCTTTGTCTGTAGGATAGAAATAAACTGCAGTAGAATAAACTTCTTGTTCTCTGCTTAAATGAGTGCAGAACCCACAATCTCATCATGTGTTTGATTCATTTTGTTTGACCTCAAAAAGATGAAGTATGATGTTCATATCCAAATGATATATCTAGATATGACTGAAAACACAAACATGATTAAGCAAGTCTGTGGCTCCACAAAATCTTCAGTCTTTGTACCTGCTTCCCTCCCAACAATCTTCTGCCTTTTTTTTTTTTCTGTCAGTAGGATGTTTGGTGTAGTCTGACTCCTTGAATATTCTACACTTTGATTGCAAGATTTTCCAAAAATGTACAGACTTAGAGCCTATGTTTAACTACTACATTGTACATGTTAAGCCACTGGCGTAAGTCTCTCATTCGAAAGCCATCCTCAAGTGCCAACACTGAAATCTCTCTCACCTGAAAGTACGTAAGTTTATGCTGAGCATGTTGGTGGCTCCAAACAGTTTCGTGCCTTCTTCACTCATTTTACAAAACGTCATCCATCACATATTTAATTTGACAAAGCAATACTTGAATATTAATGCCCATGTGAATGAAAATATGCTTAGGTATAATTAGGAAATAGCTAGATCGATGTATGTTCACAGAATTAAGAACAGATAATATATCTTAGTGTTACATTAAACCAGCTTTATTACTACATCAACCTTGATGACCAACATATGTCAATTGGCACTCCCATAAAACTAAAATTGGAATTCTACCAATCATGGACATCTTGGTTAGAAATAATACCCATTCTCAATGCGCTCAATGCATTTTAACCTATGAAGTCTGATCACATTCATTGTATTTTTTTTTTCATTTCCCCAATACCTTCTTATCTCCCATTGTTTTCCAACAGCTTTGTGAAATATGTAGATAGTTGCATTTCTACAGACACACACAACTGAACCTAAAATTAATTATTTATGCTTTTCTATATGGGTAGAAATAAAACAAACATTCACTCTAAATTTCTGTTTGTAACATATTGTAGTTTTCGTTGCTTTGAAACTACCTTGACTCAACATGGCTAGCTTGTAGAAGTTAGTTTCGCTCTCATTTGAATCATAAGATAGTAAGATCCATTCCACAGAGATCATTCTATATTTTGAAATAAGCTATTATACTCTAGAATATTATGGACAACTCATGATGCCATCCCCCCATTCATATCTACTTTAAACAGGGGCAATATTAAGCAATCTTTTGCAAACTTTTGTTTTCCTTAATAAACTCTCCAAAACCAAAAACTATGGCTTAGCTTGTTGCTTTGAATGTAATTAACCTGTTTCCTTGAATTTAGTAGGAGCTAATCAAAGCTAGCTTCCTCAGGCTTGGAACATCATTGCAATTATCCTAGGATACATGCTTGGACACATGGTGACTTAACTGGACTGAAAACTCAGAGATACATAACAAGTACTTTTCAAGAGGCAGAATGGTCTAAGAGTGAAACACTACAGAGCTAGTAGTGTGAAATTCATCATTTTTTTCCATCAATGAAATCTATCTTCAGCATACTTAAATCTACACACCAAAAGTTAAGCAGAAATGTTTCTACTTATAAAAATAATTTGAACGATGCTTAAATATTAGACACAATGACATATAGTCTCCGAAGTTTCTTTCACTTCTAGTCTATTACAGTGAATTACAAATGCACTGACAATGACTCACTACTTTATATAACACAGTTAATAATCAAAAGTGTGAAGAGATTACATATAGAATGAAGAAAAACCATATTCTGACAGGATGTTGATATATAAGATATACACTAGACTTACATACCAAACCCAAACCAGAGCAATCCAATTTAAAATATAGAGCCCATTCAAGCAGACAACCAAGTAAACAAATTCAAAAAAGGAAAATTTCTTCTCATTACTAATGGTCAGGGAAGTACATAGCAAAACACAATGAATACCAACATACTCCAGCATGAAGGGATGTTATTTGAAGGAATAATGACAAGTGTAGGCCAATATGTGGAGAACTATAAGAGAAAGCTCTTATAGTTATTGACAATGTAAAGTATGACAGTCATTATGAAAAGGTTGTTAAGTAGCTGCCTCTGAAAAATGAATCTACATGAGTCTCTAATTCCACAACTAGATTTTTTTCCAGAGAAAATATAATCAGAATGCTAATGACTTTTCTGTACATTTACATTCATTGTGATATTATTAATAACTGATAAGAAATAGCAGCAACTTGAGCACCATCAAGTGATGTTGGAAAACCCATCAACTGATGAATGGAAAAAAAAGAACACAGCATGTAAACATGATGGATTACTGAAGCATGAAATCTCTCAAACTTGCAATAACATGAATGGGACTGGAGATTGTTATATCAAGTGTTATATAAGGCAGACACACAAAGACAGATACTGAAACATGGCACATTTAAGATCTGAAACTAGCTGATCTCACAGAAGTTTAGATAGAAGCCAGGAAGAATAGAGGGGAACTGAGGATAGGGGAATTTTAACTTACAGTCAGGCGTGTGGAGTAATGATGTGCTATTGTACAAAAGTGTGACTATAGATCATGAAAATGTACTGTCTATTTCAAAAAAACCCCAAGGAAAGGAATTTGAATGTCGTCTCCATAAAGAAATGACAAATGTTTAAGGTGATAGGAGTGTCTAACCTGACTGGAGCATTTCTCAGTGTATGCATGAATCAAGACTTTGCATTGTTGCATTAATATGTGCAATATCAGGATTTTGCATGTCATCGAAATAAATTTAATTTTAAAAACTTGAAAATATAGTACTTGGAGGATTACATAAAAATGAAATGACCTAATTTATAGCAAATCTCAAGAGGCCAGTGATCATTAACTGTCTTTTTTATGCTAAGCATATTGTCTGTAATGGGTTTATAATTTCTATATGCTGATTTTTAAGAATGTATGTCAATGATATTACATTTTATGCCTTTTGACATGACTGAAAACCCATTGTCTAAACCCAATAGTAATGTGCACACACAGCAACATTGTGTCGAAGCACTCATTTCTTCCAGTCTTCCAGACATCAGTCTTCTGATGTTTATAACTGCTTAACCGTTTTAGAGACGGTGAATATAAAACTATTACTTTCTATTGTTTTAATTCTCATTCATTTGTGGATAAAATGTTCTAATGAATTAGGTTTTTATTTATTTATCAGTTGCCAATGGCACTGGCTAGGCATTGGTTATCATGCTTTTTTCCTCATGTCCATGCTCCATTTTGTCTGCCTCAGCTCGCACAGAGGCAGTGCATGCTGTCACAGTATCTGAGATAATATGTGTGTTTTCCCTGTTGTGTCTGAAAAACAGATACTTGTACACACTGAGAAATGTTCCAATCACTCCTATCACCTCAGACATTTTCGTCATCTCTTGATGATGGCAACGTTCCAATTTCCTTCCTCAAAGTCTTTGAGGAAGTCATCTGCCACTTTCAACTCTTAGAATCCTTGCAAGCACTCCTTCACATGGAACTCTAATCCTAAGGGGGAGGGTTGTGATATAGACAGCTCATTTAGGGATGAGAATCCTAAAGTCTCATACTTTCTGCATGCTGACCAATTGTGGGTTTCTCTATTAATCTCCATCTACCGTAAGAAGCATCTATTATGTGATTTGGTCTATACACTATAGAAGAATTTTAGTTCAGAAAATGGCTGCTCTGGTAAGTGATCACATCCAAAGATCTTCTTGGTCTGTGTGATCCAGATGGAATACAGATACACCTTTAACCTCAGAAGACAGAGGCAAGCAGCTCTCTGAGTTCAAGGCCGGCCTGGTATAGAGCAAGTTTCAAGTAAAGGAAAGCTTAGGTCCAGGGGTGGTTGTACTTGTCTTTAATCTCAGCACTCAGGAGACAGAGGCATGCAGACCTCTGAGTTCTAGTCAGCATTGTTCAGGAGTTTGGTTGAGTCAGTAGTTGAGAGGAAGTGCAGCAGGGTTAAGTTTCAGGCAGCACTGTTAGCAGGATTCAGTTTTTACTGGGAGAGTTTTTCAGAGAGAGAGATTGAAGAAAGAACAAGCTAGATACCGAGGAAAACAGAATGAGCCAAAGAATGGTAAGGAGCTAAAAAATTAGAACAGATTGCTAGAGTTACTTTGAGGCCCAGAAGACCAATTCAGTAAGAAACCGCGAGAAGCCAGATAGAAGCAGTCAACTTGAAAAGCAGTTTGAGCTGGAGCACCTGAGTTGAGCCAGCCATCCAGAGTACTGAGAGAACTAGAAAGGGTGAGCTTATTCAGCAGAAAGACTCAGAGGCTGAAAGTATCCTGGGCCTGGATTAGATTGTAAGGAAGCTAGAAGCTTCCAGAAATAGTCCTAGGTTAGTAGACAGAGGCCTCAGAGATGACAATTACGTCAGGTGAATAAAAAATAACATTTACAATACACTGACGTATGTGTAAGATGTTAGGAGTCACTTTATTGCAGTCTTCCTTTAGCAGAACAACAGTGGAAGTTTTTCTCCTGGGGACAACAGCCTATCCAGTCTCAGGATCTTGGCCTATTGATAGTGTCAGGTATGAGTATCATCTTATGAAGTTGACATTTAACCCAGTTAAAAAAAAATGTTGGTGGTTACTCCCATTACATTCATTGACCTGTAGTACCAGGAGACATATATTGCTAGGTGTGTGTGGATTCATAAGAACTATGATAACTTTTATCCTCTAGTAGGACATATAGCATCTTACAGCACTATGAATACTGTCCATTTGAGATGAAATTTCTAGTTGAGTACCACCTTGATTTCCCCATGTTCGATAACATATGTATATGATAACATCAGCTATTGGGTCTCACCATCAAGTTATGGAAGGTAACCAACAGTATTAGTAATAGCATGAAATGTTTAGTGTGGGGTGTTTAAGACCCCACTAGCCAACAACACCAAAATACGTAAGCTATTCCTGGTACTGGTGTACTTTCTTAGGTCTAACAAGATTATTGTTCTCCCTATTACACAACAACACTAATTAAAGTTCTTTTTATATATTTACAGGTTTTAGGAAGCTTCTACTTAAGTTTCTACAAAAGTTACCTAACTTCCACAAAACATGGTTTGCATGTTTCCTCCGAAGGCCTTTAGTGTTAGATATTCCTCCCTGCATCTGCACTCAAACCCACCCTCCCATCATCATTGCCATTTTGTCTTCCCTGTTTTAACTCTTTTTATCTGTTTGTGAGACCATGCTTTATCTTACCTCATTCAGAATGGCTAATCTTAATAGTGCAAATTAGCAGCAAATGCTAAAGTATGCAGTGAAAAAGGAGCACTTAGTTACTGTCAGTGGAAGTGAAAATAGGTACAGCCATTACAAAAATTAGTGTGAAGAGGTGAAAGGGCTGTACATCTTACTACAGAGATACTTGACCATCTATGTTCATTGATTTTCTGTTTATAACAGACAAAATGGAAATGACATTTTTGCATTAGCTGATGAATTAATAATAAAAATGTGACTTGTTTACAAAATTAAATAGTGTTTAAAATGAGATTATAAAAATTTGAGATAAATGGATGAAATTAGAAAGAATCATTCTGGGTGAGGTAACTCAGACTCATAAGGACCAACAGTACATATCTTCTCTCCTGAGAATGTTAAATTTTATGTTCTAGATATCTGTGTTTCGAATACCAACAGAAAATTCAGTAAAGAACCATAGGGGAGGAGAGGAATCGTCAAAAGAAGGAAAACTATAATTTAGTATGGATGAAAATTTCTACATGGGTTTATTATGCATGCTGTAGTATGCATTTTCAGTTCCTAGTTACTGTCATTTTGAAAGTTTTATGAATGGTTTCTATGACTTCTTTATTATGTTTCAAAAATAATATAAAGACTACATGTGGTGAGTATAATTGTCCCTTTTGTCTTTGTTGACTCTCACCATTTAAGAAAAGCACAGGCTCTAAGAGTAACAATGAATAAATGGGACCTCATGTCTTCTGTAGTGGACACTGTCAACAGAACCAAATGATAGCCTACAGACTGGGAAAAGATTTTCACCAACCCTACATCTGGCATAGGGCTAATATCCAGAATATATAAAGAACTTAAGAAGTTAAACACCAACAAACCAAGGAATCCTATTTTAAAAAGGTGGTACAGTGCTAAACAGAGAATTCTCAATAGATGAATATCTAATGACAGAGAAACACTTAAAGAAATGCTCAAAATCCTTAGTCATTGGGAAATGGAAATCAAAATACCTCACACCCATCAGAATGGCTAAGATCAAAACCACAAGTGACAATACATGCTGGAGAGGGTGGGGAGAAAAGGGGACCTTCCTCCATTGTTGTTTGGAATGTAACCTTGTACAACCACTTTGGAAATCAATCTGGTGCTTTTACAGAAATTAAGGAATAGTGCTACCTCAAGATCCAGTCATACCACTCCTGGCATATCCCAAAATATGCCCCACCATTCAATAATGCTCAACTATATTCATAGCAGCTTGATTCATAATAGTCAGAATCTGGAAACAACCTAGATGTCCCTCAGCTGAGGAATGTATACAGAAAGTGTGATACATTTACACAATGGAATATTACTCAGCAATTAAAAAGAAGCAAATCATGAAATTTGCAGGCAAATGGTGGGAACTAGGAAAGATCATCTTCAGTGATGTAACCCAGAAGCAGAAAGATGCATATGGTTTATGCATAATGCATATGCATTATGGATATTAGCCATATAACATAGGATAAACATACTACAATCTGTAGTCCTAAGGAGGCTAAACCACAAGGAGGACCCTAAGGAAGAAGTTGAAACCTCATTCAGAAGGGCAAACAGGATAGATATCAGAAGTAGGAGAAGACATGGAACAGGGCAGGAGCCTTCCATAGGGGACCTCTGAAAGACCATGCACCAGGGTATCAGAGATACTGAGACTCAGCCAAACTTTGGGCAGAGTGACAGATACCATACGAAAGAGGAAAAAGAAAAGACCTGGAGGGGACAGGAACTCCACAAGGAAACCAACAGAGCCCAAATACCTGGGTGCAGGCAGCCTGTAGAGACTGATACTTCAACCAAGGACCATGCATGGGAAGGATCTAGAACCCCCTGCTTAGAGGAAGTCCATAGGCTTCTCAGTGTCCAAGTGGTTTCCCATGTAAGGGGGGGCAGGAGCTGTCTCTGACAAGAACTCAGTGGCCAGCTCTTTGATCATCTCCCCCTGTGGGGTGCAGCCTTACCAGGCCACAGAGGAAGATGATGCAGCCAGCCTTGATGAGACCTGATGGGCTAGGGTCAGAGGGAAGGGAAGGAGGACCTCCTCTATTAGCGGATTAGGGAAGGGTATAGGGGGAGAAGAGGGAGGATGGGTGGGAATAAAAGGAGATGAGGGAGGGCCTACAGTGGGGACACAAAGTGAATAAATTGTAGTAAGTAAATAATTGATTAATTACTTAAGTGATGAAGAAAAATAAAGAATGTGCCCTACATCAGGGTCACAGAAGCTCTGTTTCCTCTCACCTCTTCGAGAATGGTTGACTCTCCAGAGGTGTCCTTGATCATTGTTCACTGTCAATTCTGTCTTTGACATGCCCTGCACATCATGTTTTGGTGGAGATAGGAAGAATGATAAGCGGAGAAGCGGTCAGAACCAGACACTAGTTACACCTCTCCTGTTTATCTGATCTGTCCACAGTGTAGAAACATGTTTCATGGTGTTGGTTTATAAGTTAATGGCAGAGCACTTACATAGAAAGAGCTAGGATCTGGCTTTGTTTTACAGTAACACAAAGAAAGGAAGAAAAGGAGAGAAGTAAAAGAAAAGAGGAGGAAATTATGGAAAGAAAGAGAAAATGATAGAAAAAGTATGTCTATAAAATACACTATAATGTCTTTATTTTCAGTAAAATTTTTGCATGTTTATGCTGTTATTAGGGTCTTTTTTTTTTACTTATTTATAGTTTGTTCTGCTTTTTCATACTTTCTAGGTTATGAAGGCTTAGAATTTAAAGCTAACTCTTTGAGTTTGCTGTGTGCAGGTTTCTAGCACCCAGTCACTGTATTATGGCATCAAGACATGATATTTTCCCACTTGTTCAACATATTTTTCTCCTTTTTCCTGCATATGAGCGCTTATTGTTATCATTAAGACTCTTATGAAAATGTGAGAAATTAAGCTCAGATATATTAAATCCATGTTCTAATGTGCCCTGGTGAAAATTAGGTTATGGACCCAATACAATTTCTACCATTTTATGCAATCCTGCCTTTATAAGGAGAAAGATATTGCAAATATTTTATAGACATAATTGTGTTAAATAAATAAGCAAAAGAATTAAAGGAATGTTAAAATGGGAAACTTTATTATTGGGGAAGTTTGCTTTTAAATTAAAGTGTTTATTTCTAATTAGGTGCTGAAAACTGTTTCTGTACTGTTAGTTTGAAAACATTGTTCTAGATCATGACTGCCACCAGCCAGCCGTGTGCAACTGCTAAAATATAATCATAATAACTAATATCAAAGAAAATCTAAAACCTACTATGGTCAGTGGCTGATTCCACAGGCAGTGAAAAAATTGTTTACTATAAATCCCTAAAATCCAAATTTAAACATCTTATACTTAGACCAATACAAATTTTGTAATTTTACTAACATAATACATATACATGCATTTCATGTCTGCCATGTTTATATGTAAAAGTGCTTTCATTAAATTGGACATAGTGTCATCTCACCTACTACAGAGTCCAAGGCAATAGGATTACCTAGAACCCTGGTTCTCGGCAAGCCTAGGAAGTAGAACAAAACTATCAACGCACACAAAACTGTGTTTGTATAATATATGACTATATAATTAATATAATAAATATTATGTATGAAATATTACAAATATATGCAATAGATTATGTACAGTTACAAACATAAATTTTAAATTTATAGTATTAATATGATTCTATTATTATATTAATTATAAATAATAAAATACAAATACATAAATATGTTTGTGTAACACATTATACCTAACAGATATAATATATAAAATATTACATATATAATATATTATAATAACATATTACTCAGTATTAAAATTATATATATATTTAACACATCTATTAATGTGTTAATATATATTTGTATATAATAATACAATTACTTGCATTATAATATTATTATATTTTATAATAATGTAATTCATATTATTATATACAAATATCTATATAACATAACATTGAATGAGTGAGTGATTGATGAATACTATGGTTAGAACATAAAATACATGGGCCTGGGAGATAGCTCACTATGTGTAAAATAATTGCTACAGTAGAATACAGTGCTGAGGCTAGATGTCACTATCCATATAAAAAGCTGAGCATGTCAGCATGTAAGCCAGCAACTCCAGCACCATGGGGACAGATGGCAGAGACAAGTTTCTCTTGTCCTTTTTGACAACCATGCTAGTTGCAGATCAGTGAGACATCTTTTCTCAAAGGAATAAACCAGAGTATCAGAGGATAGCCAATATCATTGCCTAGCCTCTATGCATGTATCCACCTAAGCCCATACACCACACACACACACACATAAAATAAAAAAAAATAACACAAACAAACAAAACTTAAAAAGTCAGCTGTTCCTGTATTGAAGAAACAACTATTATCTTCTGCTGGATTGTACATACATAACCTCCAGTGGTTAAATCAAAATTTGTTTGAAATGTCACTTCATAGGTTTTTTTTTTTTTTCAAGGTAACTGTATGAAGATTCTAAGTTGGTGCTGGAGAGCCCTGCTGCTTTCACAAAGAACCTGAGTTCAGTTCCCAGGACTCACACCCCGCAAAGGCAGTTCATAAATGCCCTTAACTCTACTCCTTCTTGTTTCTGTAAGTCTCTGCAGCAAGGCGCCACACAACACATGCACACCCTCATGAATAAAAATAAAATAAGTCCAAATACGTAAAACACTCGAAGGGAAAAAATTCCAATATATCTACAAATAAACAAATAAAATTAATTTGTAATAAAATTTCTTTATTTTCGTTCAGTATTCTTCATTCTTAAGAGTATGACTAATTGGAAATAGGGATGATGGCTAGGCTGGTAAAGAAATTGCCTATTTATGCAGGAACATATTAGGTTAAGGATATCTGGGATAATTTTAATATCACAGAAACAGAAAATGGTGAAACATGCTTATAACACAACACTCAAGATGTGGGTCCAGAGTGTCAGAAGTTCATTGTCATTCCCAGACACTCAGTGAATTTAAGATCAGCAAGGGATATAAAACAACTACTACATGTTGGACATTCTAACATCTAAAAAGAATTAACTTACTCCCTAAAGCTTTGCTAGTCTTAAAATGGTTTTAAGGTAACATTACTGATGAATAATTTTGCTTTGTATACAAGACTAGGTTGGTTATTGTGGAGAATTTTAATCCAGCAACATGGCTACTCTGAACACCCCCCTAAATATCATTTAGATCTATGTGTTCGGGCTGCAGTGCTCACACAGCCTTGGTATACATTTTTACTCCCAAACGATGAATGCGAATCTAGCTTCTGGAAGGAAAAACCCACGTTGGGAGTGACACCTCATTGAGGGGCAGACAATTGGGAGAATTGACAGTAAAAGATACGTCCAACACTCACAAGGAAAAAGAGGTGCTTTGACAAAACAAGCAACCCAATTAAAAATTCTGTGTACCGTTAAACAGAGAATTCACAACAGAGGAATATCGAATGGCAGAAAAACACTCGAAGACCTACCCAACATCCTTAGTCATCAGGGAAATGTACATATAAATGACTCTGAGATTCCATCTTAACACCAGTCAGAATGGCCAAGATCAAAAACTCAAGTGACAACACAGGCTGGAGAGGATGTGAAGAAAGGGGAATCCTCCTCCACTGCTAGTGGAAGCACAAGCTTGGACAACCACTTTGGAAATAAATCTGGCACTTTTTCAGAAAATTGGGAATAATACTACCTCAAGACCCAGCTATACCACTCCTGGGAATATATCTAAAACATGTTCCACCATTCAATAAGGACATTTGCTCAGCTATGTTCATTGCAGCTTTATTCATAATAACTAGAATCTGGAAACAACCTAGATGTGCCCCAAGTAAATATGGATAAAGAAATTGTAGTACATTTACACAATGGAATACTACTCAGCTATTAAAAACAAGGTTATCATGAAATTTGCAGGCAAATGGAATTGAACTAGAAAACATCATCCTGAGTGTGGTAACCCAGACCCAGAAAGACACACAAGGTATGTACTCACTTATAAGCCGATATTACCCATATAGTACAGGATAACCACACTACAATCCACAGAAGCTAAATGAAGACCTTATGGAGTATGCTTAATTCTCATTCAGAAGGGTGAACAGAATAGACACCAAGATGCAGTTGAAGAGAGGAAACAGGATGGGAGCCTTCCATAGATGTCTTCTGAAAAACTCCACCCACAGAGGATCAAAGCAGATGCTGAGACTCACAGCCAAACTTTGGGAAGATCACAGGGAGTCTTATGGAAGTGTGGGAGGATAGAAAGACCTGGAGGGGACAGGAGCTCCACAAAAAGACCAACAGACCAAACACACCTGGGACCAGGAGGTCCTGCAGAAACTAATGCACCAACAAAGGACCATGCATGGAGAGGATGTAGTCCACAGGCATATTACAATAAAGATGATTGACATCAACCTCTATATAAATATCTACTATGTGATGTATTTTATCTGTAAGATATCTTCTGTAAACTTTGATTTTTATTGAAAGAACTCACGGTGTTTTTATATTGGGAATCATATTTTTTTTTAAATTGTGGAAATGTCACTAGACATGTGCGGACTTTTCATTAGGCATCTGAGGCCACAACTTAGTTTTAATTTTGTAAATTTTACTTCTATGAACTATATTTATTCAAATTTATAATTTTTCTATTTAATAACTCTAGAACTCTTTGGGTTATTAATTTATGTACTTTTCAACAGCTGCACATTTATTCTATGAATTCTAGCTATTTCTCATATATCTTTATTTCTTTTTACCGTATTCTTAAGTTTCTACTTTTTCTTATTTATTTTAATAATCTGTCATATCTTTTTCAGATCATTAGTTTTATTTACTAAAATTTACTCTGTAATAGTATATTTTATTATAATATTTTATTTTTAATTATATTAATTACAGTTTGTTCCCTTTGTATCTGACCTGAAGCATCCTCCCTCTCCCCCTCCCAATTCCACCCTCCCTTCCTCTTCTCCACCCATGCCCCTCTCCCAGTCCACTCATAGGGGAGGTCCTCCTCCCCTTCCATCTGATCCTAATCTTGTGATAGTAGCATATTAGAGGTTATTTCATGCTGCATTCATATTTTTATATTTATTCTTATAATTATTACAATAATTATCTCATCATTTTTACCATGTTTCTATGTATTTTATTTTATATAATTAAATTTTAATTTTTGCTCAGATGAAGCCTGTGGTAGTTCAGTAACCAATTGGTTTCCCATAGGAAGGGGAACAGGGACTATTTCTGACAGGAATTCAATGGCAGGCTCTTTGACCTCCCCACCCCCCAAGTTAGGAGCAGTCCTGCTAGGCCACAGAGGAGGGCTTTGCAGCCAGTCCTGAAGATACCTGATAAAACAGGGTCAGACTTCCCCTACCCATGGACTTGGAGAGGGCATGGGAGGAGATGAGGGAGGTAGGGTGGAGTTGAGAGAATGAGGGAGGGGGCTACAGCAGCAATACAAAGTGAATAAAATGTAATTAATATAAAAATTAATTTTTTAATTTTTTATTATTAGTTACATTTTATTAACTCTATATCCCGTTCCCTCCCAAACCCTCCCTTCCTCATCTCCTCTCTGCCCCTTTCCAAGTCCACTGATAGGGGAGGACCCTATCCCTATCAGTGGACTTGGGGAGGGGCATGTGTGAAGAAGGGGGAGGGAAGATGGGACCGGGAGGGGAGGAGGAAGGCCCTTATGGCGGGATACAAAGTGAATAAACTGTAATTAATACAAATAAATAAATTTTAAAAATTCAACAAATTACATATTTGCTTGCAGTTAAAGTAAGGGTTTTTCTGTATAAATTTGATTTATGGAAAATACAATTTTAGTTTATTTTAAAAACAATATAAGGCAGCTATCAGTATGACTCTTTTGTTTTATAAATTCATTTTTTTTTCTATTTACCTGGAACTTGAGATACTTAAATAAAGCTGAAATTCCATGACTGCCTTCCCAGCTACAACATGCAAATTTCCTTTGTTTCCTACTTGGTTTATGATTTATACATAATGTGCTATTCCAGATATAAACCAATCAAGGTGGATTCTCTACATCAATAAAACATGGTGAGGCTGCTAATTATCCAGGA
The DNA here is from genome assembly GCF_030254825.1 of Meriones unguiculatus. Lineage (NCBI taxonomy): Eukaryota > Metazoa > Chordata > Mammalia > Rodentia > Muridae > Meriones > Meriones unguiculatus. Next base: position 80,072,990 of record NC_083361.1, on the reverse strand, counting down.
GACCTGTTTCAGAAGTTAGCGTACTAACTCTGAGGGCTCAAATGTAGCCCACACATCCACTGATATTTATAGAGCCTGAGCTAAGTATTATTTTTAACATTTTAAAATACATATTCAAATATAGTGTTTCAGTTCACAAATTTGACATGATATTTTGTGTCAACTTAAACAATGGTTTGAGAGTAGCTGATAGTATTCTCTTCAGTGGCTAAGATTGGGGAATGTCTTACCCGACTGTTTTGCCAATTTCGTTCTTGTGTCTTGTCTAATTTCATTATGTAAGTAATAAACAAACTAATAAATTATCTGTTTCCATCTTCCAGGAGGCCCAAACTGTAAACTTTATTTTTATATGTTGGCTTTTGGATTGCAATATGGAGAAAAGATACTGATGCTATTAGCCAGAAGTGGACCCTGCTGAATACTGTGCTGAATAATACTGTGCTGAAAAGCAGTTTGTGCCCACTGCTGTGATAGTATGAAGGTCAGAGGCATAACAAGTTGCTTTCTGATTGAACATGAATCATGTTCTTCAAAAGAGTCTTCTGAGTTCCAGTAAAGCTAACTAAAACCTCCTGGCTGGGGAGAGCATAGGACACAGGGCAGAACCTATGACTGTTGTTTTGCTAAATGCCACTTTGTCAAACTGTTTTCTGCATATTCACATTAGTGCCTATAAGTTCTGTTGCTTTCAGTCTTCGTCGGAGATGCTTGTTTGTGCAGTGGTTGTGTTTAAAGCAAAACTCCTGTCTGCTCAAAGTGTTAAGATCGAATACTTCTGAGTGTGCAACCACAGATGATGTCTCTCTGCTGATCCCCTACCTGACTTAACCTCTTAAGGCTCAGGAACATTGTGGGTAAGAGAAAAGAGAGAATGCATGATCCTGAGAGTGGAGCTAAGAAATGAGAAAAGTCTTTGGGACATGACATGGCCATTGCACACATGAAATCACTGCAGCTATAGTTATTTGCTCAAGGCATGTAGGAGATAAATCCAAATAAATTCAAGCACAGATCAGAGAGATGTTCCCAGGAATTCAACTCTTAATTGAGGATCTGTTGTCAGTTGATAGATGCCCAAGGGCTACAGATTCACTTTTCCGTGTGTATGGGCATGGACAGGTTGTTCATGCCCTACTGAGTAGCTGTATATCCATATGCAAACGGGAAGCACTAACTGGATGCAGTAAGTTATTAGTATCAGTAGATAAAGATGAGAAGCACAGCGACATGCTAGCACAGGTAGAAGTAGCAAAGAAAGAAGGTTGGTATTGGAACAAAAATATTGCCATGAGAAATGCTGATGCTTATAATTGCACTGACTTCGTTAAATAAAGAGAGTGAGAGAATGTTACACTCTATACTTTTAGAGTATAGATTAGTAATACTGCAAGAAGAAATAAGAGCTACATGGTCTTTTAGGAAAACAGCCACAATCCACAAAAGTACAGGCAAAGTTGAGATTCAAAGGTGAATGTTCCCTCCCTTGAGAACTAGGTGAGTTTTCAATTCCATTTTAAGGGGACGGATAGATGAGCACAGGACTGGTTACGAGAGAAAGTAAATCAAGTGTTACATGAAACCAAAATAAAACTTCTATATATCCTTAACTATACTTTATTTTTCACATCTTGAGAGGGGAGTATTTTGCTCTGCTAACGTGTTTTGGATAATGAAGAACCTGCAGGTGCTTAGGTAGGTTCTGGAAATGTCTTTGACAATTAAAAAAAAAAAACTCAATCATTTTAAAATATGTTCTTATTTTACACAGCCATCTTTACAAATATATGTCTGTCAGTGTTTAATTACCAGAAAATGGAACCTGTCAACATGCTTATTGAATTTGAGAAGTAAACCAACTTCTTTGATAAATGTGCAGTCTTAAGTTTCCTACGCTCAATTTGTAACCTAATTGAATCCCTAGTTTCAACTTGTATTGAGGGGGGTTAAAGATTCTGGGGAGGAATCATTATGCTGTAAACATTTTGTGAAGTGTTTTCTATGGATTATTTAATAATTACAAGGAATTGACAGCTTACTATTTTATAAGTGAAAAAATACAGTGGCATCAAAACAAGTTTCCTGTCTAGTTAGTAAAAGGAAATATGGTTAGATGTAGAAGCCATGCTTGCTTTAATCAAAACATGCTACTTGCAGCACATTTCCTAGTTTATATTTGTGGAGGATTATCCCAGGCCAGGAAACAACTTTTTAAATAGAGCTCGGAAGTAAATCTCATAGACTCAGTTATAGCTCGGTTTAGCGTTCCAGTTGAATAATAAGTCCTGGCTTAGAATTTATATAACTTTTATGACTTCACTTTTTTATCTGGGTAATGGGCCCATTATCTTTTACACAGATGCCTTCTGATAAGGTGCCTAGCTCAAAGACTGACGCAGAAAAACTGCCTTGGAAATGACTTCTGCTATCATCAACGTTAAAACTCAGTTATCCTGACTATCATGTCCATGAAGGTCTTTATTCCTCTAGATATAAAGCCTTTCTTCAATTTTAACAAGTAAACTTTATGATCTATCACAAAACCTTTCATATACGTAGCAATCAAAGAGTCTAGCATTCTAATCAATCTTAAAAGTCATTATTAAAATAGTAGCATCTGTAATGTCATCTGACATATTATTGTCTTTCATTTGTTCTTTACATCATTGAACATTAAATGGAGTCTGGGTGATAACACTCAATGATCTCTTGTGAAGCACACAGAAACAAATTTCTCTATAAAAGTGTTAAAGATCAAACCTGACTTTGTGCATGCTAGGTAAATGCTCTACTTAGTGAATAACAAATACTTAAGAAATCAGGCAAGAGGATCTCGAGACAATGACATGGTGTGCTATTCTCTGTAGTAATTTTATATGCAATTATTAAAATTCTGCTCATATCATGTGAAGTGTTTTTTCTAATTACATGGTACCAAATAGCATACAACCCCCAGCAAAATAAGCTAGGGACAAGCTGTATCATTCATATTTTCCTCATATTACAAAGATGTAAGGAATCAGTGGTGAATCGTTCATGATAACACAGTCAAAGAAGCACTCAGAGAAGAGCTGCTGTGAGCCCATGCCTGCAGCAAGAACCACTACCTAGTGGGAGAGCCACACTAAAAAAAAAAAAAAAAAAAAAAAAAATCCTTCTCCAGATTATAAAACAACAACAGAGCACCTCTACCTCAGGCAAATCTCATGAAATTATTTTTTATTTTTTAATCTTAGAAGCTCTGCTCAAGAAGCCTTCCAGAAGGTAGTGCATGAGCTTTAATATGGGTCCACATTACTGAATTTCAGCCTTCCCAGGTATGTTCTGGACATTAACAATTATAAAAATATATTTTAGTCTTTTATCCCAGTCTACTGTTCTTTTGCGTCGATTTGTCTGTTCTTTTATCTTGTATACACAATATTTAACGTTGTATTAGTGAAGAAAATACTTATGATTTTTCATAAACATTTAAATAATTCATTCCATAATTAAATATATTTTTTCTTTTCTACGGAAGACAAGAAAACAGAATGTTATAAACGTAAATGTGCAGGAGAGAGGGTTTAATTCTAGAGATCAAGTCATTTGGATAAGACAAGATACAAAACAAAAGGGACAGTGCAATTGTTCTCATGAGCTGTGACTTCAGAATTAATGTCACTCCCTTGCTCTTTGATCCCATCTATTTTTGTGGCCTCCTATCCATTACTTTTCATACACTTAGATGAGAAGATCTTATCTTCATGATACCTAATACAGTCTCTAACATCTGTGTCTTTTTCATAACTAGTCTACATTAAATCTGGCCATGGTATAGCCAGTAGTCCCACAAGCATGGCATAGACTTCCATTACTGGTAAGTATGTTGTGAATACAACTGTTTGAACCATATCCTGTGAATTAAACAAGAATATAAACTATTTTTTTATATTTATATTCATGTATGATGTACTTAATATACAGCTGTATAAATTAATTACTGATGTGACTTTCTTAAGTCACGAGGTCCCATGCAGTTGATTAGAAAGTCATGACAAGAGCCTTAAGTTCTAAATTCCTAATGCATATCCACTCGAACATTCTTAATAAAACAAGCTGGGATATAGCTGTTCAACATGGCCTGGAATCATGAAAACAAAGGTAATTTACACTCAGTTTGAAGAGGGAAATAATATTGGTTCTCTTCATGCAAATTCTGGGAAATGTATTTGGAAAATTACATTCAATTTAAAGCAACACCTAACTGCATAAACATGAGAACAGAAAAAGAAAACAGCTGAACGTGTTCAGTAAATGAACAAGTCGGCTTAGCAGAAGAATCACACAAAGTAACACCTAAATCCTCTACTTGACATGAAAGAAAAAAAAAAACCATGTAGCATATAAATAAGGGGTGAAAACCTGGTTGTTGTATAAAAGCTGGAAGTAAAATATTAAGCTGCTTTATGAAAATCATTTAACAATTCTGTTATAAGTTGTGTTTATGAGATAAAGTTTTGAAAGTGTGTTCATATTTACCATGCCAAACTGAGGAAGAAGGTAAGATGAAGTTGTATGAGAATCCTCACTCAGCAGATGAAATTGCGGCCTCTTTTGCTAAAGCATATGCAGCTGTAGTCAGTACTCATGGCAGCATAAGCTTCCCAGGAGAAGCTCAGAGGAGATCACTGTGCAACCCACCACTCGCTATGGGCTATCGAGGATGCTCTGATGGGGAACACTTGACAAAAGTATGGAGCAAGACACACCGCCCTTGGAAAACAATTAGTTGCTGAAACAAGTATATTCTGTGTCTGTTTTTAATTTTAAATAGTTTATCTGGCGTGTCTCAACAGTTCTTCAGAAACGACAGTTATGGAAGTCATGCAATGTTATAGTCACTAAGACAAGTGATAACGAAAACCACAGATACAATCTTTAGCAATATAAATAGCCACACTGCTAAATTCACCTTTAGGCAGTTTTAGAATGCTGTTAACTAGTCACTTGAACAAGCTGTACATCAGTAGAAAAATAAACAAGCAAACAAAGAACTAGAGTATCCTTGATTCTTGTTGTTTTCTTACACCTCTATCGTGCCACCAGGCACAACTGTACTGTTGTTTCTATGCCAATGGTATGTGATATGCTCTGATTTTTTAAAATATTTTTTCCTGATGTCTCTAGCTTAGAATCTACATATGGGTTTTGTTGTGACCACATCATTTAAATTATGCCCCTCCCCCCTTTTTAAAAAAAATAGTAAGGTAATGGGAAGGAAAGAGGGAATGTCAAAATTCACTGGTAATTTTGACCTTTCACTCAAAAATTGATGGGGTACAATGCCAAACAGTGCAGGTCTGGGAAGGAGTTGTCATGTACAGTGTCCATGAGGACTGCAGACAAGACCTTGAACAATCATGCTTGACGTATTAAGCTGCCAGGGCTGAGGATGGAGAGGTGAGGAGTTGACATGAGTAACTACGGATCAGGACATATTTGTTCAGACTGGTGTTCTTGCACTGAATTTCCACTTCCTGGATGAGTGCAGACTTTTGGAAGTCAGCCAACGTGATGAGCAGGAGGTGTCAAAGTTGTCATTATTTTGAATTTCTATTATCAAATATAATCTTCTTTGAACCACGCCAACCCTGTTGAAATGAAGAGGGTTCTGTTGACTGGGACCTTTCGCTTTTCGGCAGCAGCTGTCACAGCACTGAGGGCTCAGAGGATCTCAGGGCTAGAGAACAGCCTTCCCAGGTCTCGTTTGTCTCTAATTTTATGTTATTTATTTACGGTCTTATTTTAATTTGAATGCACAAATTTTAATTTGCATTGCGTGGTTCAGAGCAGATAAAAGCAGTACTCAGTTATTGTAAGTTCGTTTATTATTCATACCAGTTGGATAAACTGGCATAGTTTACACCACTAATCCTAAGAACAGATTTTCATTTTTTTTTTTTTTTTAGAAAAGATTGAGATGCTTAGCAGATAACCTCAAACAATCTAATTTCAGGACATAGGTATCAGTTGCTACATGGGGAGTCTGCTTTCTTTATGTTCCTGTCCAACTGAAAAAGCTCAAGACCCGTTTCCTTATCTTACTGATGGGAATTTGTTGTTGGGCTATTTAGAGATTTCTATAGCTCAAAGAAAAATTTTAAATGTTCAGATATTTAATAATAAGCAAAAAGAAACCATCATATAGGAAAAATTCTAATTATATTTAAACCTATGAAATTATAAAGACAATTCATGCTACAATTAATTGAGCTAAAGGAAATACAGGTTATTAGTTGAGAGTGTAATATAGAAATAAAATAGGGAAAACAATTTTTCTTATTATTTAAAATAGATTTTCCTCACATAACATATCTTAAATATGATTTTCCTTTCCTCTACCCCCTCAAGTTTCTTCCTACCTCTTCTCCATTTTTATCTACCCCCTTTTTTCTCTCATTAAAGGACAAACTTCTAAGGATTAATTGTAATAAAATATAATTAAAAAGCAAAAACTAACACATCCAAATTAGACAATACAAACAGAAGTAAAAGAGCCCAATAGAAGGCACAAGTAAGAGACTGACTCATTTGCATAACACATTCAGGCATTCCATAAAAAACACTAAAGTGAAAGCAATAATATACAGGCAAAGGACCCGTAGCAGAAAAGATGGTGATATCTCCAACTGTTCTTTGATTATTCAAGTTTGTTTCAACCATTATGAGTATTTTGTATTTCCACATGTAGCTGAAATCTCCCTTTCAATATCTGTGAAGAATTGTTTTAGAACTTTGATGGGAATAACACTGAGTCTGTAAATTGCTTTTGGTAAGATGGCCATTTTACTAAGCTAATCCTGCTGATAAGTGCACATGAATTTTCCATATTCTGCTATTTTCTTCAATTTATTATAATACTTACTGTAGCAGTATTTCACTTTTTTGGTTAGATTTACTCCAAGATCACATCTGAGGCTATTATGAAAGGTGTTTGTAAATGTTGCTTTTATTTACTCAGAAGAGAAGATGAAATGAGAGATGTCCACAAGCTTTAAGAATATATGGCTTGGGCTGAGCCTTGAAACTTTTTATCTAATTGTCCACAGGCCTAGTCCTGGAAGCTTCTAGCTTTCATACAATTTAATTTTCTGCAAGCTTAAACTTTGAAGACATCAGCTTTCAGTGTTCATTGGCTCACCTAGACCTACAATGTTTTCAGTTTCCAAGACTTACTTCTGAATAAGCTCACCCTTTCTAGTTCTTTCTGAACTCTGGAAGACAGGTTCAACTCAGTTGTTCCTTCTCCAAGCCAACTGATCCAAATTCTCTTCCCTCTGCTTCTCACTGCATTGCTTTGCTTGAAAAAACTGTCTCTGCACTCCACAAACTGAATTGAATGAAGTCAACTGCATGTGGCTGAACAGCACCAGACTGCGCTGAACTGTAATGTTTCCGTGAGCTCTACGGAACGCTCTCCACAAACTCCGTCCATCCTCTCGGCACTGCTCTTCAGTATTTTCTCTTTCCCGTCTGTTCTCATGAGAGTTGTGTGTACACAGTCTCCGACTCATTTTATTAACTATTTCTCTGATTAGTCACTTTGTCTATCCCTCAATTAGACATCATTGTTTGGGATTAAAGGTGTGTATTCAAAGCATGTCTGTAGCTCAGGCAGAGGAATGAAATGTGTATACTAAGGGCATGCCTGTATTCCAATCAGATCACACAGAACTCGGTGTTTGAATGTAATCCCTTGCCAGAGTGGCCACATTGCTGGATGAAAATTCCTCTACGGATGTTGCTCCTGCGGTTTCTTTGTCAGGCTGCTTGTCACTTGTATATGAAGCCATTTAATCTGAATATAATTGTAAAAAAAATTCTTAACACATAAGGTTGGAGAGATGGCTTGTGTGTAAAGAACACTGGCTGCTCTTTCAGAGGAATTGAGTTCTATTCCCAGCACTCACATGGTGCCTCATACCTTCAATAATTTCAGTTCTAGGGGATCTAAATCCCTCTTCTGGTATGTGCAGACACTGCATGCACATGGCACACAGACATATATGTAGGCTAATGTGCATACACATAAAATAATTGTTAAAGAAAATTTAGTACAAACTCCTTGGGTAAGAAAAGATGGTTGAGAAACACCTTAGTAAATTGCAAGTATTCCTGATTTATCCCTCTTTGACTGCAATGTCTAATATATGCGTTGGTTTCAATGAGAAATGTACCCCAGAGGCTCAGATATTTGAACACTTGATCTCCAGGTGATGTTCTTGGAGGAGGTTCGGGATGTGTGTAGTGTTGGTAAAGAAGCATGTCCCTAGGAGAGGATCTGGGAGCATATAACTTTGCCCACCTAGAGTATGCTGTCTCTGATTCATGCCCAAGGTTGGGATGTGATTGTTTAACTTCCTGCCCAAGACACCACTAAAATTTGCTGCTATGCCTCCCCACCATAACTGAACCACAAACCCAAATAAACTCTTCTTTAGCTTTTGGCCATTTTGTTTTATCATAACAGAAAGGTAACCACTACAATGTAACTTCTGAAGTCTGGGCATATTCCATTTCAAGATTCTGACAGACTTCTTATATCAAATTGCATGAGATAAAACTTCCAGATAGCAAGTGAAGCAGGACAATTGTATGGTGCTGTAAACATATTTTGAAGGTGTTACTATGTGTCATGACCTGTGAGGGAATGAAGAAAAGGCAGACACGTAGACACAGGTACATGCTGAGATCATGTGGATCTGTTCTATGGCTGCTCCTGAAACCTTTAACTTAGCCTTGGCAGGAGGCCCCTCTAAGCGAGAATTCTCAAGCTGTAAACATCCACATTGGAGAAAGCCACATTCAACAGTCTTTGCACACACTCCTCAATTCTCCATGAACACTCAGACTCCAAGGAAACCTTTCCCATTCCCTTGAATCCGGCTCATATGTTCAACGGCTTTGGTTTGATGACTCAAACAGATCTGAGGCTTGGAGGCTTTGAGTTCTGAACTCAACTCACTCAGGACTTCACTCATTCAGAGCTTCCTCTGCTCTCTATGACCGGTTCATGCTCAATTTATTTTAAAGTGACATAGTCTCTCCTTTGTCTGTATGTGCCTGACTCAGTTTTAAAAATCGGAAAAGCAAAGTTGACCTAGAATATCAGATGATCTCTTTGTGGGTAGCAATCTCAGAACAATCCTTGGAATCCAAGCTCACCTTTTCTGATTTGAGTTGTATGGGCACTAGCACTTTCTTGCAATTAATATTTTAATATTTGTACTCTGGATGAATTCTGACTGATAAGAATATTCAAATTTATGGTTAAGAAATATGCAGATAGTTCTATAGGCATGTTGAGATATTGTGAAATGAAAGTTTGAAATGTGCATTACCTTTCATAAATAAGATTTTCAAATCTATTTTAAAATTATCACTATTTTTTATATCTCAGGAAAAAAAAAAAACATTCAAACCTCAGTGGTGCAAAGCTTGGCAAAGGAAGACAATGGAAGCAGAATCCCTATGTGTCCTTTGGAAAGGGCATTATTCCAAAATTCACATCTGGCTCTAAGTCAAAATCCTGTAAATTTTTTTTTTTTTTTGGCCTGTCACCTCAGGCAGTACACATAGCTTCTGCAAATCCAGCATTTTGCAATGTCAAATGAAGCTTGTGCTTTCTGTCCTTCCCACCTGGGACTTGCTGTGAGCATTAAGAGAGCTTACAGAAGCCGGCAGAAGCCAAAGCACTCTGCTTAGCAGTCAGGCTTTGAAGAAAGTATAAAGGAGAGCAACACAGCAGATACAACTGCAATTTCATGCTGAATGCCTGATCTGCAGCTGGGACTGAGTAGCTCTGCACAGCTTAGGCAACACAGACACTTTCTCTCTCACCCTCATGACTCACATGGATACAAATTCCAGGCAATGGACCAATGTTGGTGTCACATGTCAAAGCACAACAGGGAAGTGAACAGAAAGGCTATGATCAAGCTGAACACTGTTCCGATCGTCTTTCTTTCTGGAGCATCAAAAACTATTTTGTGGAATGTACCGACCTAATTATGAGTACTGACAAGCTCATCCTCAGAAATTACATGAATTACAAAAGTTTAGTCATAAGAACCAATGCACATACACCTAAGGAAACACATAAAACAGACATTTGCAAACATCATTGTGATAAGTAGACCAGATTGGTAATTCTAATGATTTCATTGGATAAGTAGAAATTATCAGATTGTTTATATGGTAGATTACATTGATGGATTTTTTATATTGAACCACCCTTACATCCCTGAGATAAAGCCTACATAGTCGTGGTGGATGATGTCTTTAATGCATTCTTAGATTCTGTTTGTGAGTATCTCATTGAGTATTTTTGCATCAATGTTCATAAGTGAGATTTGTTTGAAATTCATTTTTGGGTCTTTATGAGGTCTAGATATCAAGGTGGCTGTGGCCTCATAGAATGAGTTTGGTAGTGTTCCTTCTGTTTCTACTTTGCAGAATCGTTTGAAGTGTATTGTTATTAGCTCTTCTTTGAAGGTCTGCTAGAATTCTGTGCTGAAACCATCTGGTCCTGGGCTTTTGTTGGAGACTTTTGATAACTGTTTCTTTTTCTTTACGAGGTACAGTACTGTTTAATTTATTTACTTGATCTTGACTCAACCTTGGTAAGTGGAATTCTCCAAGAAAATTGCCCATTTCATTTAGATTTTAAAATTGTGTTGCATAAGCTTCTGAAGTAGGACCTAATGAGTCCTTGAATTTGCTCAGTGTCTGTTGTTATGTCTCCCTTTTCATTTCTGATTCTGTTGATTTAGATAATGTCTCCATGCCTTCTAATTTGTTCATCTAAGGGTTTGTCTATCTTGTTGATTTTCACAGTGAATCAGCTCTTGGTTTCCTTGATTCTTCAAATTGTTTTCTTTGTTTCTAATTTATTGATTTCAGTTCTGATTTTGCTTATTTTCAGCCATCTATTCCTTTTGCATGTGCCTCTTTCTTTTTTGTCCCCCTAGGGCTGTCAGGTGTGATGTTAAGTTGCTTATATGAGATGTCTTGAATTTCTTTATAAAGGCACTTAAGCACTATGAATGTTACTGTTAGCTTTCATCGTGTTCCATAAATTTGTTTGTTTGTTTGTTTTGCCTTCATGTTCATTAAATTCTAAGAAATTTTTAATTTCTTTATTTTCCCTGAAACAGTTTTCGTTGAGTAGATAGTTGTTCAGTTTCCATGTGTGTGTAGGCTTTTTGCTATTTGTGTTGTTACTGAGGTCCAGCTTTACTCCATGGTGGTCTGATAGGATACAAGGGATTATTTCACTCTTCTTGCATCTGTTGAAGCTTGTTTTGTGATCAACCGTATGTGCATTTTTGGAAAAGGTTTCTGAGGTGCTGAGAAGAAAGTATATTCTTTTGTGTTGGGGTGAAAAGTTCTGTTGATGTCTGTTAGGTCCATTTGATTCATGTCATTTGTTAGTGTGATTGTTTGTATGTTTAGTTTCTGTTTGGTTGACCTGTCCTTTGGTGAGAGTGGGGTGTTGAAGTCTCCCACTATTAATGTGTTGGGATCTGTGTGTGGTTTAAGCTTTATTAATGTTTCTTTTACAAATGTAGATGCCCTTGTATTTGAGGTGTAGATGTTTAGAGTTGAGATATTTTCTTGGTGGAATTTTCCTTTGTTGAGTATGAAGTGTCCTTCCTCATCTCTTTTAGTTAATTTTGGTTGAAAAATCTATTTTCTATTGGGTAATAGAATGGCAGTTCCAGCTTGCTACTTGGGTCAATTTGCTTGGAAAATCTTTTACCACCTTTTATACTCGGGTAACATCTATCTTTGTCTCTGAAGATAGACATCTTTCTTTTTGTTGTTGTAGTTGCTTGTTTTCTCTTTGAATTTTTTAAAAATCATTATTATTAGTCATTACAATTTATTCATTTTGTATCCCTGCTTTAGCCTCCTCCCTCATCTCTTCCCATTCCCAATCTCTCTCTCCCTCTTCTTCCTCCCTTTTCCCTCCATAGTAAACTGATATGGGAGACTCTCCTCCCCTACTATCTGACCCTAGCCTATCAGGTCTCATCAGAACTGCCTGGATCCTGTTTCTCTGTGGCCTAGTTAGGCCACCTCACCAGAGGGAGGAGATCAAAGAGCCAGCCTCTGAGTCCATGTCAGAGACAGCCCCTGCTCTCCTTAGTAGAGAACCCACATGGAGACTGAGCTGCCAATATGCTACATCTGAGCAGGGGGTCTATGTCCTCTCCATGCATGACTCTTAGTTGATTCATAAGTTTCTGCAGGACCCCCTAAGCCCAGGTTTTTTGGCTCTGTTGGTCTCCTTGTGGAGTTAATGTCTCCTCCAGGTCTTTCTATACTCACAAATTGAATTCCAGAACACATTAAAGATATCATCTACCAGGACCAGGTAGGCTTCATCCCAGGCATGCAAGGGTGATTCAAGGAAGTATGTTTCCCATATGCAGCCAAACAATGGATCCTGTTTACCCATACATTATGTTAGTCTGTGTATATCTATTGGAGAGTTAAGTCCATTGAGAAATATTAATGACCAGTGACTATAAGTTCCGTTTACTTTTACTTTGATGTTGGTTGCAGTATTTTATTTATGTGCTTGTCTACTTTTGGTTTTGTCTACTTTTTGGTTTTGTGAATTTTTTAATATCCTGGGTTTCCTGAGTAATATCCAGGCCAGTCAGTTCATGTTGTTGTGGAGACAATAGGTCATTCTGGGTGAGCATTGCTGCCCTAAAAATAGACACTTTGCAAGTTGCCTACAGAGACTTTAAAAAGAGTGGTCAACTGTTGTTCATGGGAGAAGAAAATAGCAAACTGTAATTTCTTTCGCTTGCTTTAAAATACAGTTTTTAAAAATTTTGACATTTTCTTGGTTTTGTGTGTAAATACCTACTACTGAAACTATTCTCACAAAAGAGAATAGAATTGAAAAACCATATAAAAATCTACACACCTATAGAAACCTGATTTTTTAACAAAAAAGCCAAGAGAAGACAGCATCTTTAACAAGTGGTGCTCATCGTTGGAAGGTTATATGTAGAAGAATGCAAATATATCCATTTTTCCTCAGGTGGGAAATTGTCTTAGAGTATCTTTTTTAGGGCTGGGTTTGCACATAGATATTGCTTAAATTTGGTTCTGTCATGAAATATCTTGTTTTCTCCATCAATGGTGATTGAAAGTTTTGCTGGGTATAGTACTCTGGACTGGCATCTGTGATCTCTTAGGGTTTTGCAAGACATCTGCCCAGGTCTTTCTGCCTTTTCTTGTCGCTGCTGAGAAGTCAGGTTTGATTCTGATAAGTTTGCAATTATATATTACTTTGCATTTTTCACTTGCAGCTTTTAATATTTTTTCTTTGTTCTGTACATTTTGGATTTTGATTATTATGTGTCAGGAGAATTTTCTTTTTTGGTCTAATCTATTTGATGTTCTGTAAGCCTCTTGTATGCTTATAGGCATCTTATGGTTAGGGAAATTTTCTTCTATGACTTTGTTGAAAATATTTTATGGTCCTTGGAGAAGGGGATCTCCTTTTTCTTCTTTTTCTCTTATTCCTAGATTTCTTCTTTTCATGCTGTCCTTGATTTCTTTGATGTTCTATACCTTGAATTTTTTTTTTTTGGATTTAACATTTTTTTTCACAGATACATTGATTTCTTCCATTGTGTCTTCCATACCTGAGATTCTTTCCTTCATCTCCTGTATTCTGCTGGCCATGCTTACCTCTGTAGTTGCGGATTTCTTCCCTAAGTTTCCCCGACTCCAGGATGTCTTCAGTTTGTGCTTTCTTTAAAGTATCTATTTCCATCTTCAGATCTTGAACCATTTTGTTGATTTTTTCCACCAGTTTATTTGTATCTTCCTACATTTGTCTAATTCCTTAACCTGTTTGTTTGAACTTTCCTGTATTTCTTTCAATTATTTAATTATTTCCTCTCTAAAGTCTCCAATCTGTTTGACTGTATCTTCCAGTACTTTTTTTTATTATTATTACAGATTTTATTTGTTTCCCCTGTTATCATCTTCATAAGCATAGATTTGTAGTCATTTCCTTGTTTTTTGATTGTTTTAGGGCATTTAGAGCTGCTTTCCTCTGGATGCCATAATCCTTTAGCTTTTGATGATTGTGTTTTTAAACTGAGGTTTAGCCATCTGGTTGTCTCTGGCATTTGACTTTAGATCCTGTTGCCTACAGGAGTTCTCTGGGATGCAGGAAGAGCCCTGGGCAGGAAGCTGGATGCTCCTGCAGGAGCCCTCCTCAGATTGGTGGGAATTATATCAGACTGGCAGATGAATTCAGGGAATTCTCCTTGGGTCTCCTCAGATGTTTGACCCTGGTGATCAAGTGAATTCCTCAGGAGCTTAGGGATCCTCCTTTAGTAGAAGGAAGTCCTGGAGTCAGCTGCCCTCCACTGAATATCTTTCTTTCATATATAATTATTTTTATTAATTACAGTTTATTCACTTTGTATCCCCCCTGTACCTCCCTCCCTCCTCCCCTCCCAACCCCACCCTCCCTCTTCCCCACCTGTGTTCCTCTCCCAGTTCACTGAAAAGGGAGGTCTTCCTCCCCTTCCCTCTGACCTTAGTCTATCAGGTCTCATGAGGAGTGGCTGCATTGTCTTTTTCTGTGGCCTGGTAAGGCTGCTCCTCCCTCAGGGGAAGGTGATCGAAGATCAGACCAATCAGTTTATGTCAGAGGCAGTACCTGTCCCTTTCACTATGGAACCCACTTGGATACTGAACTGCCATAGGCTACCTCTGTGCAGGGGTTCCAGGCCATCTCCATGAGTGTTCCTTGGCTGGAATATCAGTTTCAGAAAAGACCCCTGTGCCCAGACTTTTAAGATCTGTCCCTATCCTTATGGAGCTCCTGTCCTCTCCAGGTCTTCCTATATCCACTTCTTTCATAAGATTCCCTTCCCTATGTCCAAAGTTTGGCTGTGAGTCTCAGCATCTGCCTCTATACCCTGCAGGGTAGAGCCTTTCAGAGGTCCTCAATAATAGGAATAGAAGAAAAAGAAGATTCCACTGGCTTTCTTGATCTAAGATTAGAGAGCCCAGGTGCTTTGCTCAGGCACTGTGTTTGCTGGGTACAGATGTTTTAGAGAACCTGTGAGCTATGAGGTCCTGTTGGTCTCCTTAGGGAGACATTTTGAGCCTTGGGGAAGTGTCTAGGGCTGCTTCCCTGGAACATCAGGGGATCTGGGGATGTATCCACTGGCACGCACAGGATGCTGAGCGTGGGCCCTGAGATTGGTATCTGGAGCCACCGGTACCGAAGGCATAGGAAGGATGGTGAGTGGGGGTCCTGAGTTTGTAGCCGTGTGACCCCGATCCCTGTACCAGAAGGTATCCACTCCCCAAGACAGTGAGAGTGAGTGCTTGAGGGGAAGTTGGTGCTGCAAGCCACTGGTACTATAAAGGTGTCCACAGGACAGGCGAGAGTGGGCCCTGGGTTTGGAACCAGGAGCCTCACGTATCCAGAAGTCGTCCAGGGAAGGTGAGAGTAGATGCCCTCATATTTAGCCTCACCCCTTAGAACAGAAGTTATCCACTCCATGGACAGTTAGAGTGGTCTCCCAACGTTGGAGCCAGTAACCTCTGGTGCCAGGAAGGAATCCACAGATGGTGGGCTTGGGCAGTTGTTCTGGGGCAGGAGCTTCAGAATTTTTCTCAGTTTTAACAGGGTGGCTTGGAAATGGACCCTCTTCATTTCCCCATGGGTCCTCCTCTCACCTGAGAAACACAAACATCGGGGCGGAGGGGTCCAGAGTACGGTCTGCTGGACACCCAATACTGTAGATTATATTGTAAGTAGGTTTTCCTGTCAGTGGAGCTTCTGTCTTGAGGTATACACCTTACACTATGTTATACCTCTATGACTGAAGGACCACTCAAATATATGAATATTTTTAGTTGTCTGTGCTGGCTTAGAAAATACTTCAAAAGTTAGCACAAACAACTAAAAACAGAAAAAAAAAAAAAAACACTTAGTTACAAGACTGGGACATATAGAGAGCATAACAGAATATTAAATTATAGACCTTCTTTAGAAATGGAAAGAATATAAATAATGTATGAACATGCCTTTCAGAGATGAACAGCAGGAAGAACTGAACAGAGCCATGGTGGGACATAGTCATCATTGCCAAGAAAATTTAAGTTTCAATGAGCTACATGTGGCCTTGAATATTTTATACAGTCTATAAGAAGTTGTCTGTCTCAATTTACCGATGCATCTGTAAATGTATTCAGTATTTTAATAAATATTTACCTGAAAGTTTGTTATATGCCTTATTATCTACCAGTGTTTCTGTGGTGCAATGGATAGTGTGCTGGACTTCCAGGGTTGGAAAACAATAACAGACAAAATAATATGGATCAGGGATTATTTTAGAATTAAAAAACCAAGATAATGACATTAGTATGTGTTTCTAGCAGTATAAAATTTTATGTTTACAAATAAATCCCATGAATTTATAGAACAATCTAGTCTGGAGAGCTTTGGAAGATCATTTCTTGTATTTGCATTCTAGGTATAATCCCAATAGAACTGGAGCAGATTAGATAAAAGCTGGTGATAAAACACATAAAGAATGTCTTCCTTCCCATCCATGAAATTTCAGAACACCTCAGCCTACCAAGTACAAATACAATGGATATTAAAATTTTCTTTATATTATTGCATAGTAAAGATTGCCAAGTAGTGACTTTCAGGTGATGTATATATATTTTGCAGTCTAAATAATATGACAGTAACAAGAAAAATTTAAAATAAAGATATTTAATGAAAAAAAAAGCTGCAAATTAGAGTTGGGGACAACACACTTGGCAGCATATGTGAACTATGGAGAACAAGGACACAGAGGAGGCTTGAGCTCACATAGCGAGTTCAATGTGAGCACAGCCACGGTTTTAAAACGCTTCCCATTTACAGAGCGGAATACAACTCAGCTATTAAAAATAAGGAAATCATGACTTTTGCAAGAAAATGGGAACTAGAAAAGATCACCCTGAATGAAGTATCCCAGAAGCAGAAAGACATACAGGGTATATAGTCACTCATCAGTGGATATTAGCCATATAATATAGAATAAACATACTAAAATTTATACTCCCAAAGAAGCAAAACAACAAGGAAGACCCCAGGAAAGATGCTCAATCCTCACTGAGAAGAACAAGTGCTATAAAAATTGGAAGCAGGAGAAGACAGGGAACAGGATAGGAGCCTCCACCACAAGGGCCTCTGAAAGACTCCACTAATCAAGGTATAGAAACAGAGGCTGGGACTCATAGCCAAACTTTGGGCAGAGTGCAGATAATCTTATGAAAGAAGGGGGAGATAGAAAGACCTGACAGGAACATGAGCTTCAATAGGAGACCAACAGAGCCAAAAAAAAAACCGAGCCCTGGGAGCCCTGCAGAGACTGATACCTCAACCAAGGACAAAGCATGGAGAGGACCTAAAACCCTTGTTCAGTTGTAGTCCACAGACTCTGTCTCCTAGTGGGTTCTCTCAAAAGAGGAACAGAGCTTTCTCTGGCATGAACTCAGTGACAGGCTCTCTGATAATCTCTCCCTGGGGGTGTGCAGCCTTCCCAGGCCACAGAGAAGACAATGCAACCAGTCCTGATGAGAACTGATAGGCTAGGGTCAGATGGAAGGGGAAGAAGTCCTCACGTATCAGTGACTAGGGGAGGGGCATGGAGAAGAGGATGGGAGGGTGGGCTTGGGAGGAGACAAGGGAGGGCTACAGCTGTGATACAAACTGAATAAATTATCATCAGTGATAATAAAAGTATTTTAAAAGATTCTTAAAAAGATTTAAAAAAAGGCATCTATAGCTACAGCATGGGCCTATAGTAGAGGAGACAAATGTAGAATAGAAAACTCTAGCATGCTATCAGACAGTACTTAGTACGTGCTTATATTAAAAAGATATGCTCAAACTCTGATAAAAATGAAAAGAGTGCTTTGTATAGTATATGCACTGTATCACGAAGAGGAATAACATGACAGAGTAGAATAAAAACAAAAGAAAAAGGCAGGTTCAGAGCCAGAAAAATCATACATGTGATGAAGTTCAAACTATCAAAATCAATTTTGCAAACAAAATACATCAAATAGATTGGCATATTTAGGCTGGAGTACTTTGAAAAGATAACAGTGAAGAGGTCTAATAATTGGTTTCTAGAAGGGAAGGAGTGGAAATGTCCACTTGGAAAGAATATTACTGTAACATCTGTGGAAATAAAGAGTAATATCTTCATACGAAGGACCAGTAATTGCCATGGAGTTGATGAAGAGATCTACACATAAAAGATGAATTGATTGTACCTGCCCTTCATTGAATTCCATTCTGCTCAGCTTTACCAAAACCATATACCTCTCTACACATGCATTTCTGCAGGAGCCAAAATCGTGAGATAAACTAAATTCAATTTCTGTTTCATAAGTCCAAACGTCTCCGAGAACAACTCATTTTCTTTTAGGAACATGTTCATAAACATATCACCAAATCATAAATATTTTCTTTCTTAAGAAATTTTATAAGACCTCCTGACTCTTACTAGGATACATGCCATATTAGTTGTTATGATGGAAGAAGATCATTTGGTTACTCAGGAGGTTTCAGGTTGTTATATAATTAGTATGAAATGGAGAGCTTTTATATATGAACAATGGCGCACAGGTGCGAGAACGCTGTACCATTAGAGAGAATGGCAAAAGATAGCTGTGTTTTAACTTTTCATCATGACACAAGCTCCCTGTTCTCATCACCAAATTATTATTTAAACTTGAGAAAATGAGCCACACAATTCGGGAACAATTTATATCTTTATAATGAGATGGACCAACTGAAGACAAAAACGGCATTTTGGTGTTTTCAGCCACCATCATTTCTAAGAACTTTTGAAGGGTAGTCAACATGACAGTTGTCAGTATCCTCTACTCACAGTTATCATTTATTCATGAGTAGAAATTAATATTCAATATCCACTTCTACAAGAGCCAAAACACTCTAGTAGCTTCCCAGTTCAAACTTGCTGGGCTAAAAATAATCCAGTAGCCACAGAATTTGCTGCTGATGCTATTGGACTTGCTCTTCTAATTTTCCACAGCCCTGACCTGTCAGGCATTTTAATCTCTGAAACAGGTGAAGCTCTTTGTTTATATGAGAATCAAGGTCTTTCAGGTTGGGGTATAGCTCTTGGGTAACAATGAATCAGTATCAGAGAAACTGATGGGCGCTATTGGTCTTAGCACCCTACAGTCAGGTGGCTGCTTTTTTTTGGTATTAATGTATGTGTACTTTTCAGGTGCTTTCTAAAATATGTCTTCTCTAATATATGAGGATCACATTTTAGAACTAAAGGTACTTATTTAGATGGCTTTTAGGGAAAAATTAAAAAAAAAAAAAACACGAAGAAGTTGTTAGCATTTTTTTTATAACCGGCTTTATACGCATGCACAGCTGACTTCACTGTTAACATACTCTGCCGGAGTGTAATACCAGTCCACACTGACATATAATGACATAACATCTGGGTTTACGTTATGGTTCTTACCTAGTGTTATACAGGTGGCTTTGTATTCCTTCGTAAGTCATCATGCTTCAGAAAAGTATATTTTTTAACACTAACCTAATCTACTTCATCAGAACCTTCTTTCATTAGATAATGCTACTGTAGTTATACCTACAAAGTCAGCTTGCTGTTAGTCGATCACGCCCGTCATCCCGGCCAGGAGGAGACACAGGAGGATCGTCACAATTTTAAGAGCAGTTTTGAATACATAGTAGGTTCAAGACTACCTTGAGGCACAGCATTTAAACTGGTCTTAAAAAACAACAAACAAATAAAAACTGATGTGTGTAATTGATCAAGTCATCAGTAAACCTGTACGCAAAGACATTATATTTATCACTCACGCTTCTAGGAATTTCACACTTCCATATTTTATATTTAAGGACTGTGTTCATATTGAGATTATCTTTTGAATGGTGTATGTTGTGTGTTTGCATAGGTTTTGCATGTAGCATGTGAATGGACTATTGTTTTATCAATTTTCACTGTTATGATTAAATTTACTCCATTGTGCTGCCTTTTCTTCTTATCATAAATCTTTCACTGATATGTTTTTATATGTCATTCTATTTCTTGGATACTTTTCTATATCTATTTATCTGTTTATTATATATATTTGAAGCACATATACATGCATTTTTATAAGTACATGTATATTTCTGAGCTCTTTATTATTTTTTATGTTTTGATCCATTTGTATTTGCTTCCATCAACATCAAGTCTTCAAGCTGAATGGTGTCAGGTGTCAGTCTTCCAAATTTGTTTTTTAATATTATATTGGCTATGTTGAATTTTCGGTCCATATTCATTTAGGATGGCATTTATGATATTCATGATATATCTTGGCAATATTTATGTTCTAAATGTATTGAAACTATAGCTTGGACATAAGATAATAAACATATTGATACTAAGAAGACTTCTAACCATGAACATATAATATCTTTCCATTCATTTACTTTTTGGAATTTGTAGGTTTTTAATATAATTTTTAATTTATTACAATTTATTCACTTTGTATAATAGTTATAACCCAGCCTTGTCCCAATCCTACCCTCCATCCTTCTCTCATCTCCTCCCATGCCCCTTCTCCAGTCCACTGATAGTGGAGGACCTCCTCCCCTTCCATCTGACCCTAGCCTCATCAGGTCTGTCTTTCATGGTCTTCCTCTGTAGTCTGGTAAGGCTGCTTTCCCCTCAGGGGGTGGTGATCAAAGAGCCAGTCACTGAGTTCATTTCAGAGACAGTCCCTGTTCCCTTTACTAGGTAACCCACTTGGACACTGAGCTGACATGGGCTACCTCTGTGCAGGGGTCTAGGTTATCTCCATGAATGGTCCTTGGTTGGAGTATCAGTCTCAGAAAAGACCCCTGTGCCTAGATTTTTTGGTTCTGTTGTTCTCCTTGTGGAGCTCCAGACCCTTCCAGGTCTTACTATATCCCCCTTCTTTCATAAGATTCCCTGCATTCTGCCCAAAGTTTGGCTATGAGTCTCAGCATCTACTCTAATACCCTGCTAGGTAGAGTCTTTCAGAGGCCCTCAGAGGGAGCGGAATACAGCTGGGATACAGAGTTAATAAAATGTAACTAATAATAAAAATTAAAATTAAAAATATCCCCCCAAAAGTGCTTTTGTATCTTGAGCATAACTCTTTGGGTCTGTCTCTGGATTTATTTCGCTTGATTACTCTGTCCATCTTTTCTTGGGTGCCATCTACTTTACCCATAGCTTATTAAACAGTGTTTTACATTTCCACTCAGATAACACGAGGATATCGACCAAGTCTGGTTGTTGTGCCTTGACTCACATTTAAAGGAAAAGCACATGTGTTTCACAATTTATTTTCTGGTAGCCTGTCATGAAATACTTCATAAGAGCTTGGAAAAGCAGATATAACTAGGTGGTGAGACAGAAGTGGGGAGGCTAGGATGGGACTATAATTATTCAGGGGGCTTTTAGTGAGGTCAGACCTTTGTGCTATAAACTTCATGGGGGCAGTTTCGTGTTTCTATCAAACTTAACATTTCTGTCAAATGTTAACAGAATAGGAGAACTAGGTTAGAGTTGGGTGTTTCCCTTCCCTAAACAAGAAGGTTAATTTACAAATTGAATGTTTTTCTTCCACCATATGAGAAGCAAAGGCTAGGCAGAGTTTTGTGTTGTCATTCATCTTGGTCAGTTAGACCTACCAAGTTAGGCTCTGTTTAATGAGTTCCTCCTAATAGCAGACCTTAAGAATGAAGGCTTTCACATAGTATACCGTTACAGAATGAAAGTTAAATTTGTAGCCCAGCCCAGTGGCACATAGCTCTAATTCCAGCACTTGGGGAGGCAGAGGCAGGTAAATCTCTGTGAGTTCTAACCCAGCCTGGTCTACAGAGTGAGCCCAGGATAGTCAAGGATAAACATAGAAACCCTATCTCAAAAAAAAAAAAACAACAACAACAAAAAAGTAAAATTTGTTTCAACAGATGTGAATTCAGTGAGTGAGAAAGAAGAGATCTGAAAAAAAAAAGAATGTAATGCTCTGATACATTTCAAAGTGACCCCTTTCCTTCCATCCTGTGCAAGTGCCTGTATGCACACAAACACATGTACACATAGACACATACATGTGCACACATACGCACACATGCACACGTACACACACACACACACACACACACAGAGAGAGAGAGAGAGAGAGAGAGAGAGAGAGGAAATCTTTGTCTGAAATTTATCTTTGAGTTCCCTGTATGCAACTCACTAAGAGACATAGCTCCACCTATGTCTGAATGTCCCTTTCAATTTTATTTATCAAATTTAATTTGTCAACGCAGAGCCTCCAATAATTTGTCAGTACTATCTGAACCATTCCCCTGGCAAAGTCTAGATCTCAGTCTGTCTGAGAGTAGTGATAATTCACTCTCACTTGTCTCTGTTATCTGGAAAGCACCAATCTGCCTGGTCTTTTCTCATTTCTCTACCTCTTCTCTCTCCTCTGTCTCTCTCTGTCTGTTCTATCTTTCTCTCTGTGTCTCTCTTTCTCTCTGCCTCTGTCTCTCTCTTCAAAATAGTGTTTCTCTGTGTAGCATTGGATGTCCTGGACTTGATTTGTAGGCCAGGCTGACCTCAAACTCACAGTGACTCTCCCCTTCCTCTGCCTTCCAAAGTGCTGAGATTCAGGGATGCACGACCATGCCTGACTCTTCTCATTTCTCTTACAAATGTGAAGAACTTTTTTTCTTTCCTTTCATTTTATTTATCTTTTTAGTTAAAACGATGGCTCCCAAGATATTATTTAAAAAGTCAAATGCAATACCAAGCTCAAAGAGGCTGACATATTATTTTGAGTTGAAAACACCTGAGCTACTATATTTTTTTATTTTTATTTTTTATTAGACCAGCCTTGTCCTAAATTGTGGAAAGTAATAAAGGTTCACTTGGGAAAGTCGCCTTCAAAACGGTATGGTATGGTAAGCTAACACTTACAACGCCAGACTTACGGTTAGAGCTCAGTGGAGATGAGTAAATAAAAAGCCCATTCTCTTAACCTCTACCCCCACTAAGTTTATACCAAACCAGATGTATTTCTTAGTATTTATTTACTTATTACATTTACTACATAGATAAATTTCTCAGTGACTTCTTTCTATTAATCATCTTCTGACTTCATGTGTGTGAATATGTGCATGAATGGGCACATGTCTCTGTGTATGAAGATGTATATGTGTCTGTGAATGTCTGTGTTTATGACAGTCAGAGGAAAACCTACCTGTTGTCTTGTGCTTTCCACTTTGGTCTCTCTAGAATTTTCCAACTAAGCTATGCTGGCCACATAGCAGCTCTAGAGATTTACCTTGCTCTGTCTCACCAGTCTGCAATGACCAGTGCTTGACACCATGCCTGAATTTTATTTTTTTAGCCTGGGTTTAGGAGATTGAACTAATGTCTATATGCTTGCACACTTAATCTATTTACTGAATGAGATGTCTTCACATGTTTATTATTTTTTTAATTCATAAAATAATACTGTGCTAAGTAATTCCTTCGCATTTTCACTCCTTTGTGAGAATCCCCATATACATATAAAATGAAAATGAGTGCTTTCTTCTCATCAATCTGACTTTATTCTGTTTCTAGATCTGGCTAAAGAGCTTCACTTAAAATCAGAAAACGGTATAGGCAACTGTCACCCTATATTACGCTCCACAATGAGATGCCAGTGTCAAATATCTGAAGGAGAATTCATGTCCTAGTAGATTTAATTTGCGTTGAGGTGAGATTTCACTACATGGCCTCGGCTGTTCTGACAGGCATTGGATAGAGTGATGTTGCTGCTTCAAGCCTTCTAGGTTTTTGAAGTTTGGACAAATAACATTTTTCTACATCTCCATTTAACCACAAACCAAGTGTTTGTGGATGTTAAATATAACTACTCCCCAGCCTCATCTACATTTTGACTACTAATTCCTTGAGCACACACAACTCTTTTCACTAAAACAGTGACAGTTGTCACCTGCAATGCCTTCTTATCACAGCTTATTTCCAAGTTATTATTACAAAGACATAGTGATCTCTCCACAAGTCAGAAGATGATTAATAAAAAGAAGTCATTAAGAAATTTATGTATGTAGTAAATGTAATAAGTAAATAAATACTAAGAAATACATCTGGTTTGGTATAAACTTAGTGGGGGTAGAGGTTAAGAGAATGAGCTTTTTATTTACTCATCTCCACTGAGCTCTAACCGTAAGTCTGGTGTTGTAAGTGTTAGCTTATGAACCTTTATTACTTTCCACAATTTAGGACAAGGCTGGTCTAATAAAAAATAAAAAAAAAATATATATATATATGTATGTATATATAAGTTTCCAGTTTAAAAAGAAATTTAAATCCTATAAGGTGACACTTAGGGCCCACTCTTATCAGGACTTCTCTCTACAGATTCAATTCCCCCATCATTTCCCGTACGAGACTCCCATGGACTTTATGTTCACACTATGCTCTGTGGCACTGCTGGGTTTTTGATCAAGGAATGTTCAAGCTCACATACTATAGAGCCTCACACACTCCATGCATGAAAGGAAAAGCTATCCTCCACATAAAACTGCCTTCATTTCTAAGGAGAAGCATGTAGGCCATTTTCTGTGGGCCCACTTCTTTTCCAGGGTAACCTGTCTTCACATGATACTTGTCAAAAGAGTAGCACTTTGGAGCTCTTTGTCTGGAGATGCAATCTCTGTGATAGCCAGTTGTATTTGAATGCATGCCCCAGTGCAGTACACAGTGGTGATACTCACTGAATTTTGTCTGAGAGAATTATTATACAACTTAAAAGTAATTTTGTTAATAATTGGCTTCGGTGCAACACTGTGCATCACTTTTTAGTAATTTCTTCACAGGCTAAGGCCATTTCCTTTATTTCCGTTTTACAATATGGACTCTGAAAACCTAACAACAAGTTTACTTTTCAATAGCTGAATTGCATCAATTTGGTAAACTTATAATGGGTTTGTTTTATTCATCACCTTGTTTTATTCAGCATCTTCAGTTGTAAATTCTTTTCATGGGGTTTCTATGGCTTAATGATAACCAGAAATGACTCAAGCAGTTAAAGAATTCACTTCATTAGTGCAGAGTGTGCTAATTTGCATCACAAAACAATTCATTTAAATACAGAAATCTGTTCTGCATGTCTCTTCTTCATGCCTAGTATAATTGCACCGTTATTAATGCAAACTCTCAAGGTATCCATCTTACCTTTCTTGTTCTCCACCTGTCAGAAGTGGTGAAGACCAATAATGTCTTTGAAGTTTTAGTGCAGAGGGGCAAAGGAATATAGTTAAAATTTTTCTTTAATTATACAGCCTTCACGTTTTCAGTAAAATAAAAGTTTCGCCTCAATGACCACTATCTTATAATGACAGGGACAAAAAAGAGACATGAGTTTCAGTCCTGTTTCCACTATTTTATTTTCTAACTTCATGTAGATTATGTCAGTCTCCTCTCCCCTTCCGTTTTCCACTCTCCTTATGCAAGGTTTTCAAGTGAAGATGTTCTGAAGGTATGAGCCATGATTATTAATAAAGTGCCTGATGATTTTATGAAAATGTATGTGCCTTAAAATAAGAAGACCTAGAATAAAGTTCTCCCCATGTGCTATCTGCATATTTTAAAGGCATTTCTTATTCAGTGGGAAAGTATCAGCAGATGGGGCTTATGGAGGTAATTTATATCTGGAAGTTTGAGCCCTCATGGATAAGATTAGTGTCCTGAAGAAAAGAAAGGTCTCCCTCTTTCTCTCTCTTTTTTTCTCTCTCTGTCTCTTTCTCTCTCTCATACACACACTACAGAGAGAAATGGTTTTGCTTCTGATTTTGTGATGTGAAGATACAGTAGAAATCTTCCCTTTAAAAGCTAGAAAAAACAAAAAAATCTGAGCACAGGGGTCTTTCCTGAGACTGATACTCCAACCAAGGACTATGCATGGAGATAACCTAAGACCCCTGCACAAATGTAGCCCATGGCAGTTCAGTATCCAAGTGGGTTCCATTGTAATAGGAACAGGGACTGTCTCTGACATGAACTGATTGGCCTGCTCTTTAATTACCTCCCCCTTAGGGGGAAGCAGCATTACCAGGCCACAGAAGAAGACAATGCAGCCACTCCTGATGAGACCTAATTGACTGGGATCAGAAGGAAGGAAAAGAAGACCTCCCCTATCACTGGACTTGGGGAGGGGCATGCATGTGGAGGGTGGAGGAAGGGAGGGATTGGGACTGGAGGAGGGAGCAAACCATAGGAGGGATACAAAGTGAATAAAGTGTAATTAATGAAGAATTTTTAAAAAGCCAGAAAACCTCTAACAAAAACCAGCTTTTGTATAAAGAAAACAACAGTAGATCCTTCTGCATCTTCATATTGCGCATACTCACCTCCAGAAATGAGTGAAACAATTTTATATTGTTTATATTCATATATGATTATATATATATATATATATACACATATGTGTGTGTGTGTTTATATATAACTATATAATGGGGCTAGCATGTGGTCATGCAAGAGAGCAGAGATTTCAGCAATGACTGATCAGTGAGAATGGAATGGTGGGTTTTGGTCAAATGATACAGCCTTTGTGCATTTTGCTTTGTGATAATCCTAGGACTGATGCTATTGACTACTTCACAAGCAGGCATTTCTTCTTCATTTACCCCCCATTGCCATAGACAGATCAAGAAGTACCTTCATTCTCTTAAAAGAGTGCTAAGCTGGTATTCAAGAAAAGGTACAGGAAAGGAAGATAGAAGGAAAATAAATAAATGGACTGGGGCAGAAGAAGCATAATAGACATCCTAAGAGATATAGAAAACTCATGCAGCTAGCCACAAACCGAACAGAAAGCTACCCATGAACCTGGTTGTATAAAATATCTAAAGCCAACTTTATTATGTAACAGATTTTACAATCAAGAATTCAGTTTTGAGAGTTTTCCTCACTTCCCTCATTATCACCCTTTGTTTTAATGCTTTTGCATGACAGGTGCTACAGGTGCAGCTTTTTTGGCACCAAACAGGTAAGACTCTTGCCAGAAAGACTTACCACACAGCATGACTTTCAGCCCCAATCAATCTCCAATCTTGATTCCTAATAAGTCTCATTTTTTTTCTGAGAATTTTTAACTCATCTTTAGGGATGAAACCTTAAAATAAATTATGTGTTGCCTGCTTGAACGGAACCTGTGACTGGAGAATAACAATCAACATGAAACCCTCTCATCTCTCTCTTATTTTTCACTTACAATTCTAGAACCAAGTTGTTGTGTAAAATGCTACTATGCATTTTGCAGTTATCATGCAACAGGAAGCTGTTAAACTGTTTAAATATATTTCATGAAATGTTTCAAAATATGGGGCTTCAGAATGTTCAGGTTGCAGGCTATCTACGTGAATAAAATAAGTGAGAAGTCCAATAACATTTGTTTCTTCATTAGCAGGGGAATCAGAAATGCTGCATGTTTAATCATGCGTGGTTTCACATCGTCCTACTAAAATTTTTCTGTATACAGTTCTTTTGGGCATACCATGTATAAACATGAACAGAATCCTTTCCCCCGTCCTAGTAACCTAGTGACTAGAACTGAATTTTGCAGTACATTCAACATGGGCTTTTAGGTGAAAAACCAAAGCCATACTCCCAAGGCACTTGTGAGATGGTACAAAAGGGTCCAATGCCTGCTCACAGACTAACAGTCCTCAGATTGACAACTGGAACCCACACAGTGGAAGGAGGAAAAAGACGTCTACAAGTTGTTTTCTGACATCCATAAAGCTGTTGTGGCATATGCATGCCCACACACATAGACACATGCATGTAAACTAAAACAAGTAAATTTAAAACATGCTCACAATAATATGTAGTTTCTGGCAAGTGTGAGCACTTCAGAAATTGGCTTCTTTTCCATCGTCTCAAATCCTATCTTTAAACCCTTCATATCGTCGATGGCATAGATCCTGGCCACAGATCTTCCAATGAGGCTTATGTTTGCAGCCGAGATTCAATAGACATTTTCATAGAGACACTGTTTAAAATAACTAGATATTTCACACACACACACACACACACACACACACACACACACACACACACTTTGTGCTATCACTGACCTCATATTTTATTATTCTCTCAATATACTTTTGTAGAAATCATTATGTAAAATATGTTTAATATGAATGATTTGAAAAATGGCTCTTATTCATCTTATTTTTTACTACATGTATAAATTCTTAATAACTATTTGTGTGATTGATACAAAGTATCTGGATGAAATTAAACTTAGACATTTGATATTTTAGGTGTACTACTAGAAATATATGTTCTTATCTGATCATTTGTGTTATAAACACTAATATCCAGGTAGATTAAGTGAACATGCCAGGTGGCTGTAATAGTTGAAAAATCTGGTTTTTATCAATCTAAACATTTTCTGACCAAGAAAATGAATTTTCACACATTTGTAAAAGACTGCTTAAATGGAGTTCTAAGAAAAAAATTAAACCTACCAAAACTCAATAATCTGTTCTGTCTAAAATTCCAGGGTGATGAGTGCTATTTGCTTATCTAAATAATGCCTATGAGAACAGAAGCGTTTCTTTGTCCCATTTTAACATATTATGTCAGTCAATTTGCATAGCTATTGTGTACATGGTACTAGGTTGATTGATAAGCAAAGCATGTTTCTTACAGTCTTCAGGACCTTCAAGTCCAAGAACATGGGCCTGGAATATGGGGAGGACCTATTTGCTACATTGTATTGTATATGGTGCCCCAGGGAGCAAAGGAGGATCATGCAAAGGCAGGTCTCTCTTCCTTTCATAAAGCTGTTAACAGCACCTTAAGAGTCTCACACTCTTAACCCATTTACTTTCAGGTTTTACCTTTAGTCAAAGGCCACCATCAAGACTTGGGCATTGCATTCTCTGACACATCAGCTTATGTAGGCCACATTACAGCCAGCCGCAGTTCTACCCCTTTTATTCAGAGGAGGAATGTATCTTATCCATTTTCATATTTGAACATAAATTGCAGAGTCGTTTTGGTGTTAGACCATTTTAGAGCATGTCTTTCTTAGTATAATGTGGTCATGTGTATCAATATCAGAAGAAACACCTTATTTGAAACAGGATAGAACTGGTTTCAGAACCTATGGCTTGTTATCAGCAGCTGAACAGTTTGTCAGCAGCACAGGGAATGTCTCATTGTACAGGCAGTTTGGGAGAATAGCAAAATGCATAACGCAACAAAGAGCAAGCCTGCTATTATTCTTAACCATATGTGAAGGTTTAAAACACAGGCTAAAGCATGCATATCTTCTCTAAGGAATAAACAACTGGAAAGTGGAATTGGCAGAAAATTCAAGTAATCATGTTGTTGCTCTTGAATTAAAACCCTTGACTCTTTTAGAGAAGTTCTATATATATGGAAACTAATTCAAGGACCCAACTTGTTCCTGGCCCAGGCTACAGACATTGCAAACAACACATTTAAGGACCCAAATACTAAGGCTCTTCTTGTATACACCAGAGAAATGTAGTTATACAAGGTCTTTGTAGTTGAAGAGCAAAGGAAACTTTCAAAGCCTCAATTTAGTCAGTAACAACATTTCTAAACTGCTCCCTGGCCAACAAATCTGCTTTGCCAGGTTTCAAACAGAGAACAAATATGTGTTCTGCTTAACAGTGGGATGACCTCTCTGACCTAGAGACACCACGGAATTATGGGTTGTAAAGCTGGTTTAAGCACCTTCCAATCCCTTAACACATTTGGCATGGTATCTCTATTTAATTTAATTTATCCTAATGCGAATGGTTTGGTTTTCATACTAGAAGATCAAACATTTTTCCTTGAAGTTTTTTATTATATTGTATTTGTGACTAATCTTGTAAAGAACAATGATTTTCAAGTGGAACAAGCTGGATCACACATTGACGTTGCTAACCTGATATTTAAGCTTTTTCATTCTGTCTAATTGCTGTTTTCCTGATGGCCTACTGACAGTGAGCCTTTTGCTACCACTATCTATATTTAAAAATAATTGAAGGTGAGTTACATAACCTTTATTTCTAGAAACATTTCTGTTCTTGTCTAGAGAAAGCAGCAGACTTACCCCAAGGGAAATTATAGCTGAGTCAGGGAACGGAAAACAATCTAGGCAAGTTGTCTTAGTAATGATTAGTAAAGAGAAGAGGACCCAAAGGAAAAATAAGAATGAGTACTTTTTTCTGGCAGGAAGCTTATTTCACTTATTATATTTTTTTTTATTTTTCTTTTATTGCAAATAGTTTTTTCATATACCATATATTCAAATTATGATTGTACCTCTCCCAACTTCTCTGAAATTCCTCCATCTCCCTCACTTTAAAAACAAACAAACAAACAAACAAACAAACAAAAAACCTTCTTCAATGAGGGGGAAAGTAAAGAAGGTAGGTGCTTGATTTCCCTGGCAGCAGTTCATATGTGAGGTTGCTGGTAGTAGCAGATGAAATGTTCCTGATCATTCTGTTCAGAGCAGATCTCTCTTTGATAGTGCTAAGTCTGGTTACATCACCACCCTGATACAAAAACCTCCTTGCCATCTCTAATTCTTCACAGCAGTGAGCAACACAGACTTGTGTCCCAACAAGAACTAGACATATGGACACAGAAATATGGACACATCAAAGTACTCCATTTTCCTCAGCAGCATTCACATGGATTCTTTGATGAATACTTTTTTTTTTTTTCTGGAGTATTTTGACAATTTATCTAACCCTTGGTAATCTCGCTGTTACATCTCTAGATCACTAACACACAAGTAAATTAGTGCAGAAGTCATCTAAGATGCTTATAGTGATTTTCAACCAACTATGAGATGCTCTACAACCAGAAGAGTTCTGCTTGGGATAGAGATACCTGAGTGGCTAAGAGCACGTGTGGCTTCTCCACAGGACTTAGTTTGGTTCACAAGATACACACCTCAGTACTGACCTCTTCTGGAACCTCCCCAAATACTCCTATTAAATACAAATACGTTTGATTTCCCTTCTAACAACCTTTCAATGTATGTCAGTCTAATGCCTTTGATATAATATGAATTATTTGGCTGAAATTTTCGACCATTGACATTCACAGTATTTTACACTAAAATATTTTTTATATCTGTTACTTGACTATGAGCCTTACACTTTATACGCCTTATTTTTCAGCTTTGTGTACAACATTTCTTCTCTTCCCACATCTCTGAAGTCTTAGCTGAATCATTAATCATATACATTTGGCCTTTTGTCTACACAAGTCTAATCATTTATTTGGAAGAGTTCAAATACCCAAATGTGTTTTTACTAATTTCTACAAAACATATTTGAATGGTAACTTGATAGCAACCATATTCATAGAAACTCCAATTTACCCCATTGAAAGTCTGATGATCGCTAGCCTTCACAGATTAGTTAGATCTCCCATAAAGGAAATCAGGTTTGTTTGCTGTCATAGCCTCAACATTACAAAGGGATTGGGTTTATAAATATGCAATTTAAAGATTTTGACAAATATTTCTACTTACAGTCAACTCTGAAACACTGTATATGGGCTCAAATTAAAACTATTACCTTGTTTGTTCTTTAGATGTTATGTAGACATAGTTTTCAAACATTCTACTTTTTGTGTGTATAACATAATCTAAAATAACAGATTTTACCTTTTTTAAATACCAGTCTACAACCTAGCTAACTGTAGATCACAAATTATAATATAATAAAGCAAGAGGTAATATGCCATGAAGGCATTTTTCGGGACAAAGTTATTAAAATTAATCTTTTAAATGCTTATTTTCTAAAAGCCCCAAATTTACTCTGGTAAATAGACACAGATCATATAGAAGTAATTATCATGACTAAGTAAAGACCTGTGAATTGTTTATCAATAGATGCATCAAATATGACAAAAATCAGCTACTCAAGAATCAGATTCATATGACAAGAACAGCTCATTTTGAGCCATGGTCTAAATTATCAGGATTACAGAAATGATCATTCTAATTTGACTATGATAAATTTGGCTTCCCATCCATATGTTGGGTTTGTTTACCACCCCTCCAGGCCATTGACAGCTAGGCAGAGCAGACTCCAGCTTGCAGAGTAGCAGAAAGGAGTTTCTGAGCATTGGTAGGTGCCCTGTTACAGTCACTATTGACTGCTTTTAATATTTGCCTTATTTGAGCATACATTCATGAAAGGTCATGACACAAAGCACGTTAGGCCCAGAAATATAGATATAGATATAAATATAGATATAGATTAAATAAGCAGTACAGTTTGATAAGCAAATTCATTATTTTAAAATGTTATAACCTCCATTTCCCTATTTAATTCTTATTACTTGATACAGTTGCAATTGTTGGGCAAGAATGAGTTATGAGTTTTTCCAGAACTTTAAGGATTCTGTACCTATGTAGGTTTAAAAAAAAAAAAAACACAAAGGATAGGCTTCATAATAACCCCAAGTGCTAAGAACCAATTTAATTACTACTTAGTAGGAAAAACAAAAAACAGTGCTCTCAATCTTTGGTTAGAAATCAGAGAATAAATGAGGTTCCTTATTGCTACACATTTCCCTGATGCATATCAATCAAACTGCTCTTGATGACTCAGTGAAGAAAAAAGCAGGAGCGTCTTCAACATCCAGCAGGAAGCCTGGGCTGCAGCCTGCCCCAAGCATTATTTGATAAGGAAGAAGTCTGTGGAAGAGAACAGATTAGTCTTCCTGACTCACAAAGTACCTAGGCTCAGATGTAACTTACCCAGCATATTCTGATGTTGTGTCCTTCTAGTCAGAGACACAAAGTCCACCAAATCCTCACCAGCCATGAAAAGGAAATACATGTTCAATAATCACAGAATAAATAAAACTCTTTTTCAGTGAAAACTGTTTTTGTTTCATTGTGGGGAGAAAAGCCTTAAAGTTTCTTTTACCTTCTGAGTTACAGGGAATAGTTATTTCCGATGCCGACTGTTTAAAGCGCTGCAGTTTAGATGATGCTCAGTGCCTCATCTTTTGGATCTCTAAACAAGGCCAGTTCTGGGAGAAAATTGGCAAGAGATTTTGCCTAGCGAAACTTCTAGTCATATATCAGTGTTGCCATTCCTGGGAATCATGAGAGGCAGCATACGATAATATTAATAAAACCATTAAGTACCAGACTATCAATATACATCAACTACCTGGTTTTATGTATTCATCTGAACTCTACTCACCGTCAAAGACTCAGCAAATGATATGAATACATATTACTTGTGAAAAGAAACTTTCTTGCCAGCATTTGTGATGCCCAGGTTCTATTTGTCACAGATGTATTGATAGCTGCCATTTTGTAAATATTAGTTGAGTAGATGAATATGAAACTATCCTTACTTTGTTAGCCTTGATTTCCTCGTGCTTTTTCTTTCACAAATACACACTAGAGAATTGCTCATAAATACACAAGTATCTGTACCTACATAACGACATCTCAGTTATCTTTGTGCATCTAGTGACTAGAACTCTCTGACCTATGATTTTAAACAAATATAGGCCAATGGATGACATGTTTTTGTGAGAAAGCAAGCCCTCCTACTTTATGAAGGGTTTTAGTTTCACTACAGATCTTTTTGTTGTTGTTGTTGTCTAAACTATTTAATCAAAAGAAGTTGGTACCAAAGAAATTTTGATTTGTTTTGTTTTGTTTTTGAGACAGGATTTCTCTGTGCAGGCTTGCCTGTCCTGGAATCGCTTTACAGACCGTGCTGGCTTTGAGATCACAGAGACCCACCTGTTTCTCCCTCCCTGAGTGCTGGGATTACAGGTGTGTACCACCATACCCAGCTTAAATTTCTATCCTTATAAACATGATATAAAACTATCTTATGGTGCTTAAAATATGCCCAATACCTTCCCTTACTTTTCTTTGTATGTCTGAGTCTCTGTTCTCATTTTTACATAAATTTTGTGAGTTAAGGATTGTACAGATAGCTGGAAAAATAGGTCTGAGTAGGTTCTAAAAATGACTTTCAGAGGTTAGCATTTCAATCATTAGAATGCACATAAATGATTATTCTCTGCTGTACAATGGAGTAGCTGCATGTCTCAGAAGTCCTGGAGAGAATGAAGTAGAGGTGGAGCAAATTTAAACTACTCCCATTGATCCAGAAAATCCATGATCTCCTCTTCTGGACCACTAGGTATCTGGGCACAAGCTATCCTCCTCAGATTGACTTATATACTACATATGGTTTCCATATCTTTGGACTAGAATTGAATTACAACATCAGCTAGCATATGACAAATCATGGTCCTCAGATTGCAGAGTCATACTTTATATGTATATAAAATGATAGTAAAATATAAGTAATATGCTATTTGGTTTGTTTCACAGGAGAGCTAAGGCTCAAGTATCTAAGATCTATCTATACTTTTGATCTTCTCTTACCATCTGTGGGTAAGCACTTTACTATTGGAATATTTTAATGTAAAATTTATTTGAGATCACATAAATAGCAAGCTTTTGGAAACACAATCATAAAATCACAAAGTATGCCACACAATTTCATGCTTTTAATCAAATTCTCTATTCTATCTTTTTGAACAAACGATCAACAAATGTTTTGTAATAAATATCCACAGTGATTTTGGCAATGCTTGTGTTACTATCTCCTTCTAATTACTGTTGAAATAAACAGAGAATTTAAATTTAACATTGAGGTACTATCTAAGATCAGAATTTTTCTGAGAAGAAGTTTCAAATACATATATCCAGTGTGTTTTTGTATGGTGAAGCCTACAAAACAATGTAACTATTAACTATGAAGTAAGACCTTTGTATCTGTTTCTTTTAATAGGAATTGAAGTATTTTATAGACAATTAATGTGTTAGGACCATGTGCCTTCTTCCACAATGATTCTAATTCCTTGCATGTACATGTTAACATTAATCATGAATACCTTTTTCAATATTAATTGAGGCCTGTTTCAGTACTCATGAGCCTCTGTCAAAACCTGAGATAGGAGTGAGGTTTAAAAAAAAAAAAGACATTGGCTTATGACAAGAGAATTTAAAACAAAATGTAACTAGAGATTTAAAAGAAAATTTATGGCTCTGGGTTATTATTCACACAGCATGAAATTGAGAAGCAATTTGGTCTTGTGGGTAAAACACAGGAAAGTCAGGAATTGTAGGCTCTTTACTTAAGTACTATTTTATATAACTTTTTCCACATAGCTTCTCAGTCTATGAAATGGGGATCATTTAAATGTTGTCAAAAAGTGGAATCAAATTTTCCGCTGAGCAACTCATACAAAAAGTATTAGACAAATATACATTAGTCATAAAAATCTCATCAGCTGACCCTTTGCTATTCATTGTGTGTGTCCATAAACAAGCCACACAGGCATTGTCTGGAGCTTGTTGGAAATACACACTCTCTGGTCCCATCCCAGAGCTGTAGCGCCAGAATCTGAAATTTAAAGAGAATCTTCATGAAGCATAGGAGCACATTAAAATTTAGGATGTTTTAAGGTTGACCTGATACTGAACTGGCCGTGTCTGGTACCTCACCTCCTCATGTGGCCAGCGAAGTGAGACAGCACCTACCGCTGAGGGCACTGTGCTTGATGAGGAAGAGTCCAAGCTGGAGATGGCCAGAAGGGGTCTCTGGAGCCTGGGGCCAGGTAGGAAACACTATGTGGAACAATTAACTTCCCGTGGAAACATTGGGACCCCTCTTTATGTCTGAGCATGGACAGTGTGCGGGATATGGGATGCTGAACCGGAATGGAAAAGCAGGGAAGCCCATGGGCAGGCACAGGTTCTTCCTTTAATCCTCAGCACCTGAGTCAGGGTGGACGGTGGCGAGGTTGGCTTCCAGGTGTGAATGATAGCTTCCAATCAGCCGTGCAACTGCCACT
Source organism: Meriones unguiculatus (assembly GCF_030254825.1). Classification (NCBI taxonomy): domain Eukaryota; kingdom Metazoa; phylum Chordata; class Mammalia; order Rodentia; family Muridae; genus Meriones; species Meriones unguiculatus. Next base: position 80,036,904 of record NC_083361.1, on the reverse strand, counting down.
ACAGAAAGGTGCTAGCTACGGATCCCCATCTTGGGTCCCCCGTGGGAGGCATGACAGGAGAGTCCTTTTCCCAAGTCAGGTATTGTGCAGGAAGGCAAGTTTTGTGGGGGAAGTAGAGGGCACATAGGTGGTGAGGGAAGAGCAGGCTGCAGAGGAAAAGGGGCTGGCTCAGGCAGTGAGGAAAGGCGAGGGCCAGGCAGTACTAACAGAACTTCACGCACTGATGATGACTCACTGCGCTTGTGCAGTTGAGTAGAGCCACGTGGGCCACTGTGCTCTTCAAATGTGGCTAGCATGTTGAAAACAATCAGTTTTTAATGTTGTCAATGTAAATAATCACGTTACTTGTTACTACTGTGTTGTGCAGATCAAAGACCTCCAGGGAAGTGGCCACTTAGAGCTGTATCTGCGGCAGTTGTTGCAAGGGCATGCGATCTGGGGACAGATAACAGGAGGAAGATGAAGGGAGTGATCTTGGCTGCCGTGTGTACATGGGGGCAGGAGGTCGTGTATGCGAGTAGAATCAGAAAGATGGCGGGACTGCAGACAAGAAAAGGGAGGAAATTTAAATTTGAGCGAAATAAGAAATCTCAGTCTCAGGGGAGTAAGAAGGTCTGTGGCTGAAGGTGGTCCGTCCTGTAGCAGTCTGTACTTGAGGGAATGTGGAATAGGGCTCTCTATATTGTATTGGAGGAGAACCAAGGACCAAGAGAAATGCTGCAGTTATTGAAACTAGGACAACTCACGTTCAATGTTTTGGTCTGATTTCCCCAGAATGATTTAGCTATGTTTTATCAATCACTCCTTGTATCTGCTCTCCTACAGGTTCTGTACTGGACACTGCTATTCGGTGTAGGACATGAACTCCCTGATGCAAACGCCTAGATTTTATCTATGCTCCCTGTGTAGGTGTCTGGGAGCCTCTCTTTTTCTGTTGCCTTGATTTGCTTCTCTGTTGCTGTGATAAAAGGGCATGTTCATTTTTTTTTAATCATCTTTTGTAGGCAAAAGTTTCTCATATCATATTTCCAGGAAGCATCTCAAGGCAGAAACCCAGAAGCCTTCCTAACTGGTGTAAGCCTAATGTCCGTGCAGGCCTTGGATTGGCCTCGTACAGATGCATGCAACCTATGAATCAAACTCTAGGCAGGACCAATGGCTTCCCACAAGGCATGGTTGTCTGGCTTTCAACTGCGCTGGCGTGCATTTCTCTCACAAAAGCTAGATGCTACCCTCATATGCTGAGAAATACAGAGCAACAGGTATCCCGAAATAATTATAGAGCCACTGCCAGCACAGCTTTAGTATTTTCCTCTCCTGACCATAACCCCACTACATACACTAACAGGAAATATCTGAACTTCCAGAATGTGTCAGGATATGTGGAACAGATGCTACAAAGATGGACAATGAGGATGAGGAAGGCCGGTACCAGGATAAAGAGTGACCTAGTCAAGCCCCTGTGGTCCTGTACCACAGATAATCCTTCAGGTGCTCCTCCTTGCCAACGAAGAAAGCCACCTCATGGAGTGACTAAAACAAGAACTTTGTCATTGTCTACTCTGTCACACATGCTCATGAGGGGAAATGGTTGTCGAGGTCCTCATCTCCTCCCAGGAGCTCATGCAGATTGCCTAGTGTACCACCAACTGCTGCTTCAATCAGGAGGAAGGGGACTAGAGACTGACAGAACTGCTACCAGGCAGCAGCTGCATGCATGTCCGTCAGTGAAGAGGACGTCTGGTGCACTTGACCTCACCTCTGCTGTACTGAAGCCCCATATCTACAAAGCCTGAAAAAGCTTATATAAGCAGAAGTTAATGAACAGCAGGATTTGCTTCTTTGACAAAGCCACAATTCCATCTGTAGAACTCGGGGACAAGTCAGGTGATGAGTGCCGCTTCCTGGATCGTTTAGGACAACTTCACATGTGCAGCCTGGAACCTCTGTCCTCAAGCCCAGACTAAGGAGAAATGCTGCTTTTGAACTCCCAGTTGTTGCCCTAATCACTGTTACCCAATCACTTCCTTCCATCTGTGGCCTAACTGGTAGGAGCTCAGCCACAGTGCAAATTATGCCTAAGATTGACATTCAGTCCAGGCTGCACTGAATACTGAATATTGAGTTTCTAGTCAATACCAAAAAATAAAATAATAATAATAATAATAATAATAATAATAATAATAATAAACTCTGAGAAATGTGAGTCGGCCTGGCATGCAAGATCAGCTTCTGTTTAATCAACTTCTCTTCCAAACTCCATTCCTCCGTTAGGATATTTCGTAATGTTTTCCTGTTTATTGTATCTGGTAGTTTGAGTGAAAATGCCCCCCGTAGGATCATATGTTTGCATGCTTAGTCCCCAGGTGAATTGTTTGGAAGCCGTAGGTGGCCTTGTTGGAGGAGCTAACCCTAGAGGTAGGCTTTAAGGTTTGGAAGCCCGCACCATGCCGACCTGTGTGCTGTCATGACTCTCTCCATAATGATAACAGACTAAGCCACTGAAACTATAAGCAAGCCCCCATTCAATGCTTTTCTTTATAAGAGTTACTTTGGTCAGGGTCCTCTCTCTTGATTAGTTTCTTTAGGTGTTCTTTATATGAGTGAGTATATACCCTGTGTGTCTTTCTGCTTCTGGGACAGCTCACTCAGGATGATCCTTTCCAGGTCCCACCATTTACCTGCAAATTTCATGATCTCCTTATTTTTCATTGCTGAGTAATACTCCATTGTGTAGATGCACCACAATTTCTTCAACCATTCTTCAGTTGAGGGGCATCTGGGCTGTCCCCATCCCGAAAGGCAAAGAGGATGGACATCAGAAGAAGAAAACAGGAAACAACCTAGAAACCTGCCACAGAGGGCCTCTGAAAGGCTCTGCCCTGCAGACTATCAAAGCAGACGCTGAGACTTATGGCCAACTGTTGGGCAGAGTGCAGGGAATCTTATGTAAGAAGTGGGAAATAGTAAGATCTGGAGAAAACAGGAACTCCACAAGGAGAGCAACAGAACAAGAAAATTTGAACACAGGGAACATCCCAGAGACTCATACTCCAACCAAGGACTACCAAAGCGAGACTTATGGCCAACTGTTGGGCAGAGTGCATGTAATCTTATGTAAGAAGTGGGAAATAGTAAGATCTGGAGAGGACAGGAACCTCACAAGGAGAGCAACAGAACCAGAAAATTTGAACACAGGGGTCTTCCCAGAGACTCATACTCCAACCAAGTACCAGGCATGGAGATAACCTAGAACCCCTGCACAGATGTAGCCCATAGCAGTTTAGTGTCCAAGTGGGTTACATAGTAATGGGAACAGGGACTGCCTCTGACAAAATCTGATTGTCCTGCTCATTGAACACCTCCCCCTGAGGGAGGAGCAGCCTTACCAGGCCACAGAAGATGACAATGCAGCCACTCCTGATGTGATCTGATAGACTAAGATCAGAAGGAAGGAGAGGAGGACCTCCCTTATCAGTGGACTTTGGAGGGACATGCGTGAAGAAGAGGAAGGGAGGATAGGACTGGGAGGGGAAGAGGGAGAGGCTTATGGGGAGATACAAAGTGAATAAAGTGTAATTAACAAAATAAAATTAAATTAAAAAGAAGAGTTACTTTTGTCATGTGTCTCTTCACAGAAGTAGAACACGAAGGCAAATATATTTTGATTTTATCATTACTTTTTATAGTAATAAGAAAATGATAGAAATCCAATTAGGCAAGGACTTTGTAGGCTTTCTTTAAATTTTTATTTTCTATTATCCTAATAAGATCTATGTAGATCTTTAATAAGTCTTTAAAATTTTTGTTCATGTTTGATTTCATTAATAGACTATATGATACTGTTTTTATTATGTATATTTCTTAGTCAAGAGAAAGAACTAGATGGCTTCACAGGATTCTTCATCCTTAATTGTGTGGTTATATTACTTATAAAGAAAATAAGGTATAAGAAAAGGAAGATGTGGGCACAATATCTTTATTAGATATTCTTCTTTTTTTTTTTCAAAAAGGAATATGTTCATGAATGGGTTTCTTAAACAGGAGGGACTCAGCACAAACATCTCTTTCCATGCACCTATGAGGAGCTTATCTCTCTTTTTTAAAAAATTCAATTTATTTATTTTTTATTTATTACAAATTATTTACTTCTTTTCCCAGTTATAGTTCCCTTCTTCATTCCCTCCCCATCCTACCCTCCCTCCATTTTATCTTTCCATGCCCTTCCCCCAGTCCACTGACTGGGGAGGTCTTAGCAGCTTTATTCATAACAGCCAGAACCTGGAAACAACCCAGATGCCCTGCAGCTGAGGAATGGATACAGAAATTGTAGTACATTTACACAATGGAACACTACTCAGCAATTAAAACAAGAAAATCATGAAATTTGCTGGCAAATGGTGGGATCAAGAAAAGACCATCATGAGTGATATCCCAGAAGCAGAAAGACACACATAGTATATACTCACTTATAAGCAGATATTAGACATATAACATAGGATAAACATACTAAAATCTGTACACCTAAAGAAGTTAAGCAGGAAGGAGGACCCAGGTTAAGATGATCAATCCTCTCTCAGAAAGGCAAATGGGATAAACATATGAAGAGGGAGAAAACAGGGAACAGGACAGGAACCTACCACAGAGAGCCTCTTAAAGACACTACCCAGCAGTGTATGAATGCATCTGCTAAGACTCATAGCCAAACTTTAGGCAGAGTACAGGGAATCCTATAAAAGAAGAGAGAGATAGTTGGACCTGGAGAGGTCAGGAGCTCCACAAGGAGAGTAACAGAACCAAAAAAAATTTGGACCCAGCAGTCTTTTTTGGGACTGATACTCCAACCAAGGACTATGCATGGAGATAACCTAGAACCCCTGAACAGATGTAGCCCATGGCAGCTCTGTATCCAAGAGGGTTTCCTAGAAACAGTAAGAGGGACTGTCTCTGACATGAACTCAGTGGCTGGGTCTTTGATTACCTCCCTCTGATGGGGGAGCAGCCTTATCAGGCCACAGAGGAAGACAATGCAGCCAGTCCTGATGAGACCTGATAGGCTATTAGATACATTCTTACCCTGTTACAAAATACCTGATATAAATTTCTTATGGGAAATAAAGTTTTCTTTTTTGCTTCCTGGTATCAGCATGTCCATTCTTTAGTCATTTTGCCCTGTGTGGTTGGGAAAAAAAAACATGCTTTTGGCATTTATACCTTTTTTTCTATTTTATTTTATTTTATTTTAATGAGAAAAGGGGATTTAGTCTTCATATTAAAACATGGATTTAAGTAATCTGTAGAACCACTGAAATTCAAAATCAATTTCCTAATTTAGCCTCACAGTTAGGAAAGAACAGTCACAATCCGTGTGAGAACCAGGGTTCAACAGAAACTAAAGTCTATGTCAATGATGTTCTCTTAACAGTGCTCCTGCAGCCAGACCTTTACATATTTAGTGAGTTCATAAAGTCCACGTGCACCTGAGGATCTTCTGAAGGCAAAGTCACTCTTGCACCTTCTGTCCAAACTCTGCTTTACCACAAGGCAACCAGGGAGCTACCAACCATTTTCACTTCCGGGTGCCTTGGTTAACAATTTTGTGCTATTTGAAAAAGCTTATGTTTTGTTTATGCTGCTGAAGGTTGAACAAGACCGGACATCCAGAAGGCATGATGACCTTGGGAAGGGAAGCCAAGCACAGAGCCCCAAGAGTTTAAGTTGGGGTTCCTACATGATCATCACTGTCTTCACTTATTTAAGTGTTAGTCCTTTTGATAGTTTCATCCCACTTTCCATGTCTACCTGACTCCACAAACATGTTATTTTTTTCCACTTAGTAAGACTATACTTGCTATAAATATAAAATAATTTGAAGTAATCTTAAAATAGCTCCGACTTTATCTTGATGTTCAAGGTGGGTACACCTGCCTAGAAAGGGCACGTCAGAATTCACAGAAATGGAAAGTGGCAGATGGTTACAGAAAGTGAATTAGTTTATTTTTTTAATAATTTTATTACTTCATGTCCATGCTGACTATGAGTAAAATGAAGTTATATCCAATAAAAGAAAGAATTCTATTTTCTTTAGATGATACCAGAAACTATTTTATATACTTGCTTTAAATTTTTAACATTTTATCAGAATAATTTTTTTTACTTTGTGCTTTTATTTATTTATTTATTCATTTATTCATTTATTTTTTACACTTTATTCACTTTGTATCCCCCCATAAGCCCCTCCCGCCTACCCTCCCAATCCCACCCTCCCTCCCCCTTCTTCACACATGCCCCTCCCCAAGTCCACTGATAGGGGAGGTCCTCCTCTCCTTCCTTCTGATCTTAGTCTATCAGATCTCATCAGGAGTGGCTGTATTGTCATCTTCTGTGGCCTGGTAAGGCTGCTCTCCCCTCATGGGGAGGTGATCAAAGAGGAGGCCTATCACATTGTGTATATAAATACAAAAGTGGGTTAGTAGGGCAATGCACACAAATGAAAGGTCCAGAGGGACTTAGTGTGGTGGTCAAGTTTGGGAAATGGGTTTGCAAATTACCCCCCAAAGGTCAGTTGTTGTGTGGTTTTTGAAAATTAATCACAACTTCTAAAACTGTTTTAGTTGTTTCTCTGTGTGTGAAATGGAATAATTCGTTGCTCTTATTCCCTAGACTAAAACAGCTTATCACCTGTGAGTAGAGAGGACAGTGCAGTTAGCAGGTATTTGAAAGCTGGATCATGAAACTTCTACCATAGTAATTGCATTGTCATCATCCATGGTGTTGTACCCAGCTCGGTGAAGAAACAGCCTAGATAGTTGGGTAGAGATGGACATAAGGACGCCTGTAAATCTCTGTTTGTTTAGGTAAAAGCAACGCACTCTGCACAGAACATCACTTTTGTTTTTCTTAATTTCTATTCAGTTCTGAAATTTTCCCTCATCTTTCCATATTTAAGTACTGTCTCTAATGTACATTAAAAATAACAGAAATGGATCTTTACTGCTTTTTAGAATGATATTTCAACTATCATCTAATCTAGTTATTACTAAATTAATAACTTAAAAGGATTCTTCTAATAATTGTTTCTATTAAATTAGTTTTATTCAATGCCATATGTAGGTGGAATGTAAATTAGACAGCTGGATGACAGAAACACATACAGATAAAATTCTAATTACAGTGGATTCAAAATAAAAATTGTAAGTATAAGATTTCATATAAAATATATTTGAATTATTAACATATAATACCTAGAGAATATGTACTTGGGTTAGAAAAGATACATTTAACATAATTTCCATAAAATTTACAATTACAGCCAGAGATGCATAGTTTTAAGGAAATTATATATATATATATATATATATATATATATATATATCAGTGATATGATAAAAGACAAAATAAAGATTAGTGAATATTAAAAATGAATAAAAACAGATTAATAAACATTCATACTTGGAAATAAAAACAATTCTAATCCACAAATACTTTATAAAATGATGTCTTCACTTAAAAGAAAAGGCATGCAATGTTCATAGGAAGGATAGGAATCTAGACAGAGTCATAGACTGTGTGTGTGTGTGTGTGTGTGTATTTGTTAAAACAAATAGAATTTTGCTCAATATTTTAACCTTAATACAAGCAGTTGTTAATGCAGGGAGAGTAAAGAATTTGTAACATCAAAAGCAGAACTGCAACCATCTTTTCCCTAAACTGCACTATTCTGTCTTCACGTTCATGGTGTATGAGTGCAATCAAGTGGTTGTTTTCAGTGCTGCCAACTATTTGTTTCTCAAGGGTCAACTCATCTTTCATTTCTCACTTTTAAGACAAAGAGACAACTTTTATTTTTCTTCTAGTAAGTGTTCACTTTCCTTCTTCTTCTTCTTCTTCTTCTTCTTCTTCTTCTTCTTCTTCTTCTTCTTCTTCTTCTTCTTCTTCTTCTTCTCCTCCTCCTCCTCCTCCTCCTCCTCCTCCTCCTTCTCCTCCTCCTTCTCCTCCTCCTCCTCCTCCTCCTCTTCCTCCTCCTCCTCTTTCTCCTTCTCCTTCTCCTTATTATTATTTACAATTTACTCACTTTGTATCTGGTTGTAACCTCCTCCCTCATCTCCTCTCTGTCCCACCTTCCCTCTGTCTTCTTCCCTTATTTCTATCACCCAGTCCGCTGATAGAAGTCCTCCTCCCCTACTGTCTGACCCTAGGTATTGGGTCCCATCAGGACTGCCTAGATCCTCTTCTTTTGGGGATAATCTTGATCAGGGATAAGTGATCAAGAAGCAGGTAACAAAGTCCATGTCAGAGACTATATCTTCTCCCCTTACTAGAGAACCCACATGGAGACTGAGCTGTCCATGGGACACATCTGAGCAGGGGGTCCAGGTCATCTCTGTGAATGGTCCTTGGTTGATGCATCAGTCTAAACAGTCACCCCTGGGCCCTGCTTTCTTTTGGCTATGTTTGTCTCCTTGTGTGGCTCTTGTCCCCTCCATGTCCTTTTATATCCTCCTTCTTCCATGAAACTCCCTGTGCTCTGTACAGAGTTTGGTTGTGAGTCTCTGCATCTGATTGATCCCCTGTTGCATGGAGTCTTTTAGAAGACATCTGTGGTAGGCTCTGTTCTTGTTCTCTCTTCTACTGCCTCCAGTGCATAGCCTGTTTTCCCTTCTTCTTTTTTTATTTTTTATTTTAATTTTTATTAATTATACTTTCTTCACTTTGTATCCCCCTATAAACTGCTCCCTCCTCCATCTTAATCCCACCTCCCCTCCCCCATCTCCATGCATGCCCCTCCCCAAGTCCACTGATAGGGGAGGTCTTCCTCTCCTTCCTTCTGATCCTGTTCTATCAGATATCATCAGGAGTGGCTGCATTGTCATCTTCTGTGACCTGGTAAGGCTGCTCCTCCCTCAGGGGAAGGTGATCAAAGAGCAGGCTAACCAGTTTATGTCAGAGGCAGTCCCTGTTCCCATTACTATGGAACCCACTTGGACACTGAACTGCCATGGGCTACATCTGTGCAGGGGTTCTAGCTTATCTCCATGCATGGTACTTGGTTGGAAAATGAGTCTCTGGAAAGACCCTTGTGTTCAAATTTTTTGGTTCTATTGCTCTCCTTGTGGAGCTCCTGTCCTCTCCAGATCTTACTATTACCCACTTCTTTCATAAGATTCCATGCACTTTGCCCAACAGTTGGCCATAAGTCTCAGGATCTGCTTTGATAGTCTGCAGGGCCGAGCCTTTCAGAGGCCCTCTGTGGCAGGTTCCTAACTTGTTTCTTGTTTTTCTTCTTTTTCTGATGTCCATCCTCTTTGCCTTTCAGGATGGGGATTGAGCATTTTAGCCAGAGTCCTCCCTCCTTATTATTTTCTTTAGGTGTACAGATCCTGAGTGAGCTATTCCAGAAGCAGAAAGACACACATGGTATATACTCACTCATATAGACATATATTTCAGGGACTGCCTCTGACATAAACTGGTTAGCCTGGTCTTTGATCATCTCCCCCTGAGTGGGGAGCAGCATTACCAGGCCACAGAAGATGACAATGCAGCCACGCCTGATGAGATCTGATAGACTAGAATCAGAAGGAAGGAGGACCTCCTCTATGAGTGGACTTGGGGAGGGGCATGCGTGGAAAATGGGGGAGGGATGGTGGGATTAAGAGGAAAGGAGGGAGGGGTTTATGGGGGATACAAAGTGAATAAAGTGTAATTAATAAAATAAATAAATAAAATCTGTTTTCCCTTCTAAATGAAAATTAAACATCTTCCATGAGTGGGGTCCTCCTTGTTGTTTAGCTTCTTTTTGTCTGCAAATTTCTGTATCTTTATCCTATATTATATGGACAATATCCACTTATAAGTAAGTGTACTATATAAACAACCAATTAGATAAGATTATGACACCCAAGATAGATGGTTGCTAGGAATTCCTATACTCATGAGCTTTCCAACTAAAGGAAGTGATCTGTGTAGGAAATTGTCTCCTCTGCCAATGCGTTCAAGGTTCTTCCCCACTTTTTCTTCTCCCTAGTAAGAGAAGAGAAAGTCTCTGACATGAACTCAGTTGCCTACTTCTTGATCACTTCTCCCTGGTGGGGCAACCTAGCCAGCCCACAGAGGAAAGGGATCCAGACAGTCCTGATGGAACCTGTTAGGCTAGGGTCAGATAGTAGGGGAGGAGGACTTTCCTTATCAGTGGATGAGTGAAGAGGAATAGAGGAGGAAAAGAAAGGATGGGGCCTGGAGGAGATGAGGGACGGTGCTACAACTGTGATACAAAGTGAATAAATTGTAAATAATAATAGCAATAATAACAATGATAATAATAAAAGAAAACAGAAAAATATTTTATTTTTCATTTAGTTGCTTCACAGCCTGATCCCAGCCTCCGCCTTCTTCTCCTACCAGACCCAGTGTCACTCACCCCTCCACCATTCCTCCATCATTCTTCTCAGAGAAGAGGAGGCCCCCTAGAGGTATCAACCCGTGGTGGCTCCTCAAATCACAGCAGGGCTAAGTATATCCTGTCCCACTGAGGCCTGACAAGGCAGCCCAGCTCGGGGGGAAAGGAATCCAGATGAGGACAACACAGTAGGAGACAGCCCCTACTCTCATTGTTAGGGGACCCATATGTTGATGAAGCTGCATATCTGCTACACATGTAACGGGTCTAGATCCAGCTTATGTATGCTCTTTGGTTGGTGGTTCAATCATTGTGTCCCTCAGTGGGCCCAGGTTAGATTATTCTGTAGATCCTCTTGAGGTGTCCTTGATCCCTCTGGCTCCCTCTATCCTTCCTCCCATTCTTCCACAAGATTCTCCAAGCTTGACCTATTGTTTGATTGTGGGTCTCTGTATCTGTTTCCATTGGCTGTTGGATGAAGCATCTCAGAAGACAGTTTTGCTAGGATTAAGTGTGACAACTTTCTTCTTATTTGTGATTCACAAATTGAGGTTAGGTAATATAAATAGTTAATTTAATATTTTTATTTAGATTTAGATTTTATTTTTATTTATGTGTCTGTCTCTGTCTCTTTCCCACACTGTGGTGTGTGTGTGTTTACTTCTATACATGTACACATATAAAGTGATAACAGATGTCCCCTTGAGCTGTAGTTACAGGTTATTGTACACTGTCCGGGACAGTATATTGAGAGTCAGCCTCTAGTCATCTGCAAGAACAAAAGCTCTTAACTTCTGAGCCATGACTTTAACTCCATTGTAGTTAAAAAAAATTCAAAAATAGTAAAACAATTCAAAATAAAATAATTCAAAATAAAAGAGCTTTACAGCTGTTTTTAAAATTTAAAAAATAGTGTGTAAATAGATATAATATGCAATACATATTACTTAGGTGAGATAAAATTTGATCTTGATTTTGAACTAAAAATCTGTCTGTAGGGCAAGATCCATCCATTGTGGGGGTAGGGAAGGGAAGCCAATCCTCACAGCTGCTCTGGCATCATATTCCAAAATAGTCATGTCCAAAAGATTTTAGAAAGTCCACAGATAATTTGGACCATATGAATCTCAATGCTGAGAGTTATTTGAAAGAGAAGTCTATAACCAGTATTAATTAAGCAATGAGGTGAGAAGCTGTTTACTTTGTCATTTAACTTTTGTCTTTTTAGTATTGTATTCACAGAAGAAAAGACTAGTTCCTGTACAACACAGACTGTCTCTAATTTTACCCCAGCACAATTAATTTGGCTGTAATTCACCAGTATAGACACACTGAATGAATTTCAAAGCAAAGACTAAATTGTGCAATGTTGTGCTACTTTCCAATAATAAATTACTACACTCTTAATGGAATTAAGCAAAACAAATGTATTGCCTTGAGACTCTGCAAGCCATCTGAAACAAGGGTTAGCAGTGAAATTATTCTTCTGCAGATTTTATGTGGATGCTTTTTTCTTTAACTTCTCATATTACCTTTAAGAGGCTACCTGCATTTTTGAGGAGTCCCCTTCTTCCATCCTCAAAGCAAAGAATCTCAGCTTTTTCTTTGATTGACCCACAGCCTAATACCATTGATCTTCCTATTTATTTATTGTAATGGCCTTAGTGATTACTTTGCACCTACATTGTCAAAGAGGCTATCCTTTGCTTGTTAATGTAATTCACTTTTTATTAGAAACAGGAAATTGATTTGGTTCCACTTATTCTATAAGGCCTACTAAATAAGTCAAAAACCATAGGATTAAAATGGAGAACATTAAAGCAGCAATAGGCTTAGGTCAGTTTTTCTAGGAAATTAAGCGGAAGGATGAGGGACTACGGACTTAGAAATAGTCTTCAGAATAAAACTTGTGAGTTATGGAGAATGATGGATATGACAAAAGCATTGGTTACATTGATGTGCTCTCTCAATAGAAGTGTCTTCTGAACCTTTTTAAGACTGGAAGCTGAACCAGTTTAATGTTTATATTGGTGAGTATATGAATGATTGTATCTCTAATTCTTGTGTCCCCCCCCCACTCCTTGGGCCTCTTTACTTCTATTTGCTTGTTTGTTTTTGTTTTTTTCAATTATGTGTGTTTGTTGTTGTTTTATGTTTTTACATTTTATATTTTATTTTATTTTACTGTACTGTTATCCCTTAAAAGCCTCTTGGTTCTCTGATGAGAGACAGAGAGGAATTGAATCCAGATGGAATGGGGGAAGGGAAGGAGCTAGAAGGAGTAGAGAGGAAATCATAATCAGGATATATTAAATAATAATAAAACAATTTTCCATTATAAAAATAAATAAATAAAAAGCAGCGAAAAAGAAAAAGGAGAAAAGAATGAAACTGGACTGCAAATAATATTTTCTCCTTGCATAATATAATGGACTGTATATATGTGATTCTGTGTCTCTTAATTTTTACTTTAATAACTGATATATATATATAAACTGATAGATATACTGATATATACTATAATATATATTATAGATACAATATATCTATATATAATATATCTATAATATAACATATATCTATAATATAAAACTAATTTATAATATATCATATTATAATTATATATGATTATATACATATAATATAAATATAATATACCTATAATCATATATAATTATATAATAATATAATTATAATATTATATAATATAAACATAATTATATAATAATATAATGAATAATATATAGTATATCATCTTCCATATATTAGTTATATATATTATATATATAATAACTGATATATATTAGAGAGAAGGGTTTTTTTTTTTATATAACCCAGGCCTTGAACTTTCAGTCTGCCTGCCTCAGTCTCCCCTGTTCTGAGATTACAGGTGTGTGACATCACATACAGATTATTGATTGCATAATATCTCATAGTATAGATTTCATGGTATGGACATACTGCATTATCTTGTAGTTTCACAAAAACAATTGTATACATTTCCTAGGTTATATACAGTTTTGTTACTTAAACATGTTGCAATGAAAAGAAAGTATACTCTTTCCCAATGTGAGAACTTCATTACTCTAGGGACAGCTCTTTCTGTTGTTGCTCTTGAGGGTATTTAACTTAGAAACTTCTGTTTCCTTTTTTTAAATGTTTTATATTAATTACGGTTCATTCACATTGTATCCCAGCTGTAGCTCCCTCCTTCATCCCCATTCAGTCCCACCCTCCAGCTCTTCTCACCAAAAAATCTGGGCACAATCCTCTTATAGGATTGCAGGAGTGTAATGGAAGGTCCTCCTCCCCTTCCATCTGACTCTAGCTTATCAGTTTTCATCAGGACTGGCTGCCTTGTCTTCCTCTATGACCTGGCAAAGCTGCTCCCACCTTAGGGAATGTGATCAAAGACCCAGCCACTGAGTACATGTCAGAGACAGTCTCTGTTCCCCTTATTAGAGAATTCACTTGGATACTGAGCTGCCACGGGCTACATCTGTGAAGGGGTTCTAGGTCCTCTCCTCATGCATGGTCCTTGGTTGGAGTATCAGGATAAACATACTAAAATCCGTACACCTAAAGAAGCTAATCAAGAAGGAGGACCCTGGGTCAATCTTCATTCAGAAAGACAAAAGGAATGGACATTGGAGGAAAGAGAAAGCAGAAAATAGGACAGGAGCCTACCATGGAGGGCCTCTGAAAGACTCTAACCAGTAGTGTATCAAAGCAGATGCTGAGACTCATAACCAAACTTTGGGCAGAGTGCAAGGAATCTTATGAAAGAAGGGGAAAATAGAAAGACCTGGCGGGGACAAGAGCTCCACAAGGAGAACAACAGGACCAAAAAATCTGGGCACAGGGGTCTTTTCTGAGACTGATACTCCAACCAAGGACCATGCATGGAGAGGACCTAGGAACTTCTGTTTCAATCTCTTTGTCTTTCCTCCTGTAAAAAAAAATCTATGATGCCTCACAGCTCCTTGCATGCCTTCACTTACCTTGTACCACTTGTCTCTAATTAAATGATTAACTTCACCAACATCGCTTTTGTCACAAAGTCACTCTATTCCCTTTCCAGAACCTTCTGTCCCAGAAGGTAGAGCAATATCAGGTCACTTTTGCATAACCTAAGAATCAAATGTTATGGACCTCTATTATTTAGAGGTTATTTTATTTACATCACTATTAGAGGCTCAGTCTACGACTTTACATTACAGAGCAATCTCACCCCTTCCTTCTTGGCAGTGCTGGTCCTACTTTATGTAAAATATTGTTCACTGCCCGGAGGCTTGGTGAAAGCACTATTCTTTTTTCACCTCTTATTCTGTCTTCTGCAACCATGTATTCTTTCCTTTCTATCCTGTTTACAGGTTTGGCCATTTGGTCATATTTTTCCATCATGTTCTACAACATCTTGACAATCCTAATTTATTTCTACTTTTTTCAAGCATCGGAGTATCTATACCTTTCCAAGCTCATGTATATTTTTGAGAGGTTTTTCTAGAAGGGTAAAATTTATTTCAAAAGAGGCTGTTCCTGTTAATAAATATCAATAGACATGTTACTCCATTTCTAAGTTAACATTTTATCCTTTTCTGGAAAATGGCATCTTTAAAAGCTATTTAGTCTCTTTGTTCCCAATAGCACATTTTGGCTCGACCTTTCTACTTTCTTCCCATGCAGGGGGAGCCCCACCAATGACACTGCATTATTTTGTTGTTGTTGTTACTGGAGGCAAAAAGAAAGATCCCGAGGAGGCACGTCTGCTCTTGTAAAGTAACACTTTCTACATCATTAAAAAATAAAAAATAAAAAAACTGTGGGCATCAAGAGTCTCACTAGAAGGTGGCAGTAGAACATTTATAAGTACCTTTATTGCAAGGTTTATGATCTCAGTTTCCTTGTTTGAGGTCCTGGCCTTGTCATGGCAGAATGGGTAGAGTTTGAAATTTTAACTCTTTTCCTCTTTTTTGTTTCATGACTCATACAATTAAATCCCAGACCTTATCTTTGTTTTCCCTGTCCTACAAGTACAGAAGTTCAGGATCTCTTTATATGATGTCAAGGAAACTCTTTGGTATTAACTTTTTCTTTAATTGTTGCTTTAAAGTCTCCCGTCTCTCATCATCGTTAATAATCCACCAACAAATGCCAAGATATAATTGTATGAAACTTCTAATGTGTTCTTCCACAAATAGCCCTAATTCCTGAATTAGTGTTTCAGCAACTGACTTATCTTCCTGAAACACACTAAAGCTCACGTCAGAAATTAGCAATATCAGGAGCTGTCAGTTATTCCTTATCTTACCACAGTCTTCTGGAGGTGACTAACATCAATTCTCATTTCAAGTCTGGTCCTAGAGCTTCTCCATAGACCAGTCAGTGAAGACATAGATTATTAAGCACAAAAGTGTGCATAGGAGGTATGTTGGCAAGTGCCAGAGGCAGTAAACCTGGAGAGAGTGTTCTGGAAACATGTTTGGACAGTGGAGAAGTAACACAGAGGCTGAGGATAACTTGTAAAGAACTCCCAATCTGGAGACACCTTCAAAGATATCATGAATTAAGTAAATCCACTTTAACTTTGAATTTCCCCCATCAATCAGTCATTAGACATGGGCTCCACCAAGCCACATCAAATTTGAGAAAATTTCTTTGCTATTGAAAAACATAATTAGATACTCAGTTTTTAAAATCAGTAAGGAAAGAATTTTAAATTTGCTGATAAACACCGTAAACCATTTAAAATAACTTTATGTACTATTCTATCTTCCTCTACATTCATTCCTCAAATCTACAATGAACATCTATCAGAATCTGTCTATGTTAAAATGGTCAAACTCTAATCTTTGTTCTTTGTTTATATTTCCTTGTATAATTCATATACTTTAAAATCATGTGCATATTCTACAAGTAAAAAATCATATATACTCTATTGTAAATCCTCAAAAATCATGTTATGTATAAATTAATACTCATATAAACATTATCTCTTTGAGTACAGATATATTTTCCATACCACTTGTTTTCAATAAATAATGTTTTTGTATTTTGCAAAAGTTTTACATTTAAAACTCAGAAATATTGAAATCAAATAATAGGGTAGGAAACAAATAAGCAGAATCTATTTATTACATATTGCTTACACACCAGTTGAAATATGCAAGATGGGCCACATGTAACAGCTTATGTATCTATCTATCTATCTATCTATCTATCTATCTATCTATCTATTCTTTACAACTTGAGAGGTGGAGGCAAGAGAATTGCAAATTGAAAGCCAATGTATCTGTTCAGTGATCTCCAGGCAGCCTTACCTTATCTAGTTAAACTATGTCTCAAAATCTCAAAAGAATTAAAAATATAAACTAAAACAAGTAAAACAGCAAAAAAGAAAAGACATTAATAGAAAAGATGTTCTGGGGAATAGACAATAACCGTATCTTATTTTCTGTGGCAGGTATAAATTTTCCTTGAATCTAAAGTTCTTTGAGAAATAAAAATAAGCACAGAGTAACTACATTCTATGCATGAAATTTATGCTTGATTGGTGCCATACAAATTCGGTCATAAATTGCTAACTTCTTAGTTCTTGAGGTCAGGAATAATCTTCTAATCCATACTGTATATCAAACATAGAATCTGTCATGTAATTGTGACCTTTCATTCAATGGGCATACCAAAAGTATATTCAAAGCGAAAAATAATATATTGACCCTAGCCTATCAGGTCTCACCAAGCCTAGCTGCATCATCTTCCTCTGTGACCTGGCAATGTTGTACTCCCCAGAGGGCAGTGAACAAAGAGCTGGCTACTGAGTTCATGTCAGGACAGCCCCTGACCCTCTTACTAGAGAAAGCACTTGGAAACTAAGCAGCCAATGTATGGCCTTCTCTGAATAGGAGGTCTAGGTCCCCTCCATGCATGGTCCTCGGTTGGAGTATCACTCTCTGCAGAACCCCCTGAGCCCAGGTTTTTTGACTCTGTTGGTTTCCTAGTGGAGTTCTTGTCCCCTCCAGGTCTTTCTATCTCACAATCTTGATATTATATAAATTAGGCAGGTTTATGTGTGTCAGTTACTAGAATACCTGTGTTTTCCAACGTGACCATTTCTGTATTTTTATAGGTCTGTGGTTCAAAAAGAGTTATTAGAGTAAAAAAAAAATCTCCTAATTGATACACAGCAGTATTTTAAACAACTCTTAACTAATATAAACTATTGGATATAGTGAAATACTGTTTACTATGTATATATTCAAACTAGCCAGTAATACATGAGTATTTGCTCAACTTTGATTTTTTTTATTGTTTATTATTATTAGTTACACTTTATTAACTCTGTATCCCAGCTGTATCTCGCTCCCTTATTCCCTCCCATTCTCACCCTCCCTCCCTAGTCTCCTCTCTGCCCCTTTCCAAGTCCACAGATTGGGGAGGACCTCCTCCCCTTTCGTCTGGCCCTGTTTTATCAGGTATCTTCAGGGTTGGCTGCAAAGTCCTCCTCTGTGGCCTAGCAGAACTGCTCTTCCCTTGGGGGGTGGGGAGTCTTTACTCTGAGGAAGCTCGTGGTAGCTCAATAACCAATTGGTTTCCCATAGTAAGGAGAACAAGGACTATCTCTGACAGGAACTCAACTTTGATTTTTTTTTTATAGCTGTTTATATACTTTTAAATATACCGACGCCATGTACTTTGCTCATTGAATACAACATTCATTCAAAGGCAAAAAAATAAATAAATAAAATAAAAAGAATTTACTGCATATCAAAAACAAAGAGAGATTCTAAACTTCAAATTTTGATATATATTTTATTTTTCTTAGTTCTTTATCTTTTCCTTATGATATTCCTGTCTCAAATGGTAGTCTTTTAAATATCTACTTTCCCAAGTAGTTTAGATTCGCAAATATACTGAGGTGCAGAACTTGGAAATTCTATCTAAATGCCATGTCTTTGGTAGGAACCTTATTTCAAACTGGTACTTTGGTATTCAGCATTATAGCTGTTGATAAAAGAATCAAGAGAAAGTAATATAAAGAGTTGATAGAAAGGACAAAGCTGATGGGGTAAATATCAGTATCTAACTCCATAAGCATTACATTCATAATCTCCCTTTTGTAGTAGACACTCTAATTTAAGATATAAAGAGATTTGAGGTAAAATATTCTTCTAAGTTAGAGCTATTTTTTTTTTTTTTGCTGAAATAAATAAAAAGTAACTAGGCTATGGTACATTGAAAAAATTGATAAAGACCTAACTAGTTTAGGGAAAAACAGCAATAATTCATTTTTCTTTTATAAGATAGGAATATCCATATGAACTTACACAAAACCTGCATCAAATATTTGTAGAAAGCTGAAGGTCAAAATGTGCTCTATAAATACAGTCAGCTTGAAACCAAAATGCCACATGGACATTGTGTAAACAGGAAACTCGAAATATAGAAGGTGGAAAGACCATACCCATTGGCTATCCTGCTGGATGGCTTGCAATTTGGGGAAAGACACAGAATTTACCCTTTGGTTGGCACTCCCGTTCTTTAAAAAGGAATGAACCACGACACCAGGACCATCTGCTTACCACAAGAGACAATAGGTGTAAAAGTATATTGAAAATCACAAACATCACAGATACATATACATCTGTATGTGTATATGTATGTATATACACTTATTACTATCTCAAATGTGTTCTGGACTGACTGGATGGGTTATCACGGTGGCAGAGGAAAATCCAAACTCCAAACAGCTTGGACAAATAATGTTCAAAACTTTCGAATATAGAAGCACCTAAGTTACATAAAAATGATAAAGGCCCTCATGTTTTAAAATCTATGATATGCTTGGGAAATTTATTCCTCATAGCTTTCCCCCCCTGTATTTTCATGATTTCAAAATAGTTAATACTAATTACCAAGCTTTGTATAAAGAAAAGCCATTTTACATGGTTTTATTGTAATAGATAGGCTTTAGACCAAAGGAGTTGAAAGCATTAATGCGATAAAACACAATTATGCAGCTGAATTATCCCTTGAATTATTGATGCACTATTGACTCATTTGGTATCTGCCATAACAAATGGGCAGAATATACACTTACAGGTTAATAAGCCCTAGCAAGTGTAGAAGTGCATGGCAGCTGAGCCCATAAATTCAGTAATTTTATCACCCTATGTTTTATTAAAATTCATTAGATTCCATCAGAGGCCCAAGGTTAAAAAAGAGCATCAACAAAATAAGGCATTTCACCCAGGTTTAAACACATTTAAGTCTTATAAAAGCAATGCTTATTATATGATCTATGCCATTTTAGTGATCAACACCCATAATTCTAAGACTGTAAAGACCCTAAACATGCAGTTAATGTTCAACGACTCCGAAGTTACTATTTATACAAGACAGTTGAAAATGATGTTTAACTACAGAAAACTCATGCATTTTCATTTTAAGCAACACATATAATATTTATGTGTATGTATTTATTATTTATGTTAACACAATACTTCTTTCTTCATAACTAGTCACCACTTCGAATAGAAACAATGTGTTAACCTCTTTGAGGTTTCTGAAAACTTACCGTTAGAAAATAAATATGTACAAACTTATTTTCAAAACATTGTAACATTGTTTGCCAAATGAAGACAAATTAATTTTGTGTTCTGTATACAAGTTGCATACATTTCACGTGAACACCATTTCACGTATTTAAATGTGATAAATACAAACTGCCAAAAAGGGTAGCAGTAAATATTCTCTGACTTTTAGATCTAATATGATTTGGGGGAAAATGTTATACAATAAAATTGTGAGCATCGAAAGTGGTGTTGGATTTACAGTTTCTATGTAATTATTGTAAATAGTGAGGACCTTCTGAGTTCATAAGTATAGGACATGTATTGTTTTTTCAACATTCCCAGAGAAGGTCCCAAATCTTCAAAGAATTTTTGGGGACATTCTGTCACTTTATGATTATATAAGAAATCAATCTCAGAGATTATTGACTAAAGAATATATAAAAAGAAGGTACAAATCTATCATGCTTCCAAATTTCTCCTTCCGATTACATTTTGTGCATTCCACTGAATGACATCTGAAAAAAAAGTAGAGTTGAGAGGCAAAAAGTGAGGCAAAAAAGTGTGGCTTTGTTGAAGAGACAATACTTGCTTTAATTATTTCAATTCTGTTCAGCCTTCACCAGTGTATTGTGATTCCTCAGTTTCCTTAGGGGAACTGAATTCCCAGCGGGATATGTGGTGTGCACGCAGAGGAGGTCGTCTCTGATCAGCTTCATCTCATGAAACATTCTGGGAAACTAGAGCAGCAGCCTCTAAATTGGTGGCTGGGGAAGACTCCCATAGATGAATACATCCTCATGTCCAATCTGTAGTGTCAGAACCACGTTACCAACAAACAAGAGGTGGAGGCACTGTTTCCAAGTGAAGAAACACCGTTCCTTGACTATATCCTTACTTTCCATTCTTCCATCTCTAATTTATTTAAGTTTATGCAAAGCAAGCAAACAAACAAAACGCTATCCTATGGCTAAAATCATTTCCCAGGTTGGACTTCTTCGGTATCCAGTGCCATGTTCTACTCAAATTGGTATCAGTTACCACTTGAGGACTGTCTCTCAACCCCTGTATATGAGAACATCTCTACTGTATATTTCCAATATCTCTAACGCAGAGTACAATTCTTGTTATAGAGTGAATGCTTATGAGTGTCTGTCACGAATTAATCCATAAATGTGTTGATGCAAATGTTTTTGCCTCACTACTGTTTATCTGGATCCTGATTCTTCAGTCTAAGTAAATAAAAGGAGTAATTATGTTCGATTTTATAGGCTTTCTCCAAGCTTAGTGTAACCGGAAAGGAAGAGTAACCATGGGTTTTGTATCTGAAAGGAGTTCACTAAGGAATTCTGGGATGGAGTCCCTGCAGAATGTTCTTCCTCTGATAGTGGCATTTCTAGGTATATATATATATTTTTTTTTTTACTTCATTCTTAGTTTTTCTCTGCAAATCAGTGTAATAACTTTATACTTGATGTTTTCCCTATTTTAACTCTCTACACAGTGTTAACTGCAGACTGCTTATGGTTTATATTATTTATTCATTCTTTACAGAAGTGTTTATTCAGCACCTGCCTATCATGCACGTGTAACAGTAGGATGACATGACATAACATAACATAACATAACATAACATAACATAACATAACATAACATAACATAACATAACATAACATAACATAACATCATAACATAACGTAACATAACTCCACAGTCCTCTGCACATTCTAGTAGGTTTCTAAAGCACTGCATGGCACCTGGCATATATTCATCAAATGATGGACTAAGAAAGTGTTTGTAACTAGTGGATTTTTATACATTATATAACATTTTGAAATGTTTAATATGACACTATGACCTGAAAGTCTGTGTCAGATTTCTTAAGTAAAATAGCTTAAGTAAGACAAATAAACAACAGTAACCAACCAAACAAAAAAATACAATGTATTAATATATGGTTGTATCAATCTGGGTGAGAGAGAAGACAGAAGAAATGTTTTCATTATGATGATGATGATGATGATGATGATTTGCAATTTATTTACTTTATATCCCAGTTGTACTCCCCTCTACCATCTCCTCTCAGTCTACCTTCCCTCTCTCTTTGTCCCTTATCCTTCTCCCCTAGTTTACTTATAGGGGAAGTCCTCCTCCTCTACTCTCTGACCCTAGCCAATCAGGTTCCATCAGGACTGCCTAGATCTTCTTCCTCTGTGGGCTAGCTATATCGCCCCACCAGGGAGAAGTGATCAAGAAGCAGGCAACCAAGTTCATGTTAGAGATTGTCTCATCTCCCTTTTCTAGGTAACCCACATGGAGACTGAGCTGCCCATGGGCTACGTATGAGCAGGGGGTCTAGGTCCTCTCCATGCATGCTCCATGGTTGGAATATCTGTCTCTGCAGGGTCCCTGGGCCCAGGCATTTTGGCTCTGATATTCTCCTTGTGGAGTTCCTGTCCCCTCCAGGTTTTTCTATCTTCTTCTTCTTCCATAAGGATTCTGGCACTCTGTGAGTTTGTGACTCTGTGACTCTGAGTGTCAGTATCTCCTTTGATACCCTGGTAGGTAGAGTCTTTCAGAGGTCCTCTGAGGAAGGCTCCTGTCCTGTTCCATCTCTTTTCCTATTTCAGATGTCTATCCTGTTTGCCCTTCTGAATGAGAATTAAGCATTTTCCCTAGGGTCCTCCTTGTAGTTTTCTCTCACTCTGCTTCTTGTTTATATTTGAAAATGTGATCTCTCAGCTTCTTCTCTGGCTTGCTAGTACCATGCTGTCCCTGTCATTATGGGCTCTAATCTCTGAAGTTGTAAGCCAAAATAAATTCTTCTATAAGACACTTTGTCATGCACTTTCATGCATCAATAGAAAGGATACTAATTCTTAATTGATATACACATAAGATACTATTTTATGCATATATAATGAGTTTATTATCTGTGTTATAGAGGAAGGTTTAGGAGACGGAGAAGAAAAAATTAAAAACAAAGAAAAATTAGCTTAGGAAAAGGAGATGAGGTGGACATAAGAGATTACAGGGCAGGTTTTATACAACAAACTGGAGTTAAAGTTAGAGGTATTTGCAAAAATTTTAATCATTACCTTCTGCACTCCCTTCCATTACAATGCAAATTTAGCATTAACAGGTATATTTTAATGACTCATACTCTGAACGATACTTATTCAATCTAATCTTCAATTGTTTGCTGATAAAGTGCGTACGAAAATGTCTGTCTTTTTAATTTATCTATCACCTATCTATTTATCATCTATCTATAATCTATCTATCTATCTATCATCTATCTATCTATCTATCTATCTATCTATCTATCTATCTATCTATCTATCTCAATCTATTCATTTCGTATCCTGGCTGTAGCTCTCTCCCTCATCTCCTCCAAGTCTTACCCACTCTTCCACTTCTCCCTCTGTGCCCCTTCCCTAGTCCCCTGATAGGGGAAGATCTCTTCTCCTTCTATCTGACCCTAAGCTATCAGGTCTCAGCCCTGATAGAATGTCTGTGTTTGATGGATGTACTTGGACTAGATCAATGCAGGGGGAAAAATCTTCATCACACAGAAGCATTTTTTGAAAAAAGAAAGATAAGAAAAGAAAAAGGAAAAAAAGGCACATCAGAAATGTACTCAGCTGTCTATCATGATCTCAAATGTACAGTCCCACTCCAGAGATGCTGGAAGTCAAGTGAATGTAATCAAAAAAGAAAAAAAAAAGATAAGAAGAAAAATGACTCATTACCAGGGTCTTTGCCCTAACCTGGACAATGCTTTGATAGAAATAACTAGAAGGAAATGAAGATAAAGTAACTAAGGAGCAGAAGCAGCAGAGGAAATTATGTTTTGTATTTTGTGTTCCTGAGTAATGATACCCAACATCCCTGAGCTTCCCATTAAATTAAGCTTAATATGCCCTTTCTTCTCTCAGATCCCATTGTTCATAGGCACCTTCCCCACCTCGTCTTCTGTTTGTTGTCTATTCCAATTTAGTCTGTAGGAAGCATGTGATTAATACCCCATTTATGTCTTTCTCTGAAATGTTCATGAAGACAAACAGAAATGGTCCTCCAAATGACCTTTGTTGAATCTCTTGATACCTTCCCCCAAATGGATGTTTTAGCATTTACAAATCACTTTCATTTTCTCCCTGCCTGCCAGAGACGTCTGAATCTCCATCGTGACTCTCTTCTCCAAACACCACGTTTTTTTAAAGGATCAAATAAAGTTCATGGTAGCTTATCTCAATTTCCCAGGGATAACTCACATTTTAAAATGAGAAAGTCAGAATAAATCAACAGCAGTAGCAAGCAGTTATGGCGGTCTCTATTCAAGACAGCTGCCTTCCTGCCTCTATTCAAAAACGCATCTGAGTCATGGTCTCAATGACATGGGAGGTCGGCAGTCAGAAGACGTTAAGGAGGTGGCAAGGGGGTGATTGTGCATGACATCATACATGAGAGAAACAGGGAACTGAAAGCTAATCAAATCTCCGCTTATGGGGCTGTTACTACAAAGGAACAAAGCGTAATGGGGATGACACAAACCAGAGCCTGAAAACTTAGAGAAAACCAACTGATAAGGCAATGACTGAGCAGGAGAGAGTAAATATTGAAATTGATAGAGTTATAGATACTTATAATAACAAAACAGTTTTTAAGCATTTATTGAAGCCTATCAGTGTGCTGGGCATTACACATATGCTTCTGTTTATCCGTATATTTACAGTTGTAGTTTGATTTTATGCTTACTTTTAATGATGAAAGTGCAGTTCAGAGAGGTCAGAATTAAAGTATCGTGTTAATTAACATTCAACACCAGGTTTCACTTTCTTCAATAGTAAGATGATTACTTAAGAATAATATATTTTTCAATCATAATAGTATATTAAAACATTCAATATTTACTCCATGCTTTCCGTGGAATACAAAGCCGTATTTACCCAACAAAGGTGTTGGGTAAATCCCTTGATTTCTCAGCATCTACGTTTTCTTCTCTCCAAACTAAGGTAATATAAATGTCTATCTCACAGATCAGTGACACAGATAGAATGGCTGTTTTGTACACCACCTGCCATGAGTCATTTTTCTGCATTATTACTACAGTAATTAAAGGTATGTAAAGGTAATTATAGCAGAGATATCTCACCGTTACTGTGGTGTCAATGCATTTTGAGTATAGGAAGTAGACTGATAAAGAAACAAATACTAAATGAAAAGACAGAGGGAAATGAATGAGGAAGAATCTATCAAATAAAGTGTAACAGAGCTATCCAAAGTTGGCTTCTTACTAACGTTGCACAGATGCCAAGATGCTGATCAAGGTTTGGTGACGTGAAAAGATTCCTTGTTCCAGGTAGTGGATAGAGCTTTTTCACACAGTAATTCAGAAATTTTACTCTCCTCATTTTGTGAATAAGTAAACAGAGACTCAGGTAAAATGACATTATAAGGCTTTGGTGGCTTGATTGATTGCATAATAACCAGTTACCTTGGTATAAGGCATGCGTGACTCCAGAGCCTTCACATTTTCTCTATAACTCAAAGCTGAGATTATTCCAGACTCTTCTTTCAGATACACAGGCATCTCATCTGTTGTATGCTTTTATGACCAGTTGCATCCCTTTGAGTGAAATTATATTACCTGTTTAAAGTGAGAGTTTAAACTTTCTTTTTTACTTTATGAAACACTTTGGAGCTGGTGGTATGGCTCTGGGGAAAATCACTTGCTATATACCCCTGACAGTGTGAGTTTAAAACCTGGAACCTTCTTCCCAAATCAGGATGCAGTGACAATCACCTGTAATCCCAGAACTCTAATGATTAGACGGGAAGTAGAAAGAAGAGTTATCTGGAAGCTCACGCAGCAGGTAGGCAGTCATTCAGCACAACAGAGAGGTACAGCTTCCATGGCAAAGGACAGACTTTTGACTTTCTCCTCTCACCTCCACATGGACATACACACCATACATATGCATAATTATAGTAAATAAAAATCTGTGAAAAAAATAGTGCTAAAAATGAGTAGCTACAGAGTTAGAGGTGTCAATTCAAACTGAGGGAAAATGCATTTATCTATGTAAACATATTTAACTACCATATGCTAAGTTAGGTTAATTTGAAGCAAGAATGCACGCTGAATATAGATAAAAATTATGTACTATTGGGGTTGGAAAGATACTTTAGTGGACAAGAAAACCGGCTGCTCTTTCAGAGGACCCTGCTTCAATGTCCATAACCCTCGTGGCCGCTCACAACTCTCTGAATCTCCAGTTCCAGAGGATCGAACACCCTTACACAGACATACATGCAGGCAAAACACCAATGTGCATAAAAGAAAAGTAAATAATAATTTGAAGGAATGTACTATAGAGACGTTGAGGATTATAACAATGATTTTAATAGTTTTATCCATAAAGTATAAAAGTTTAAGGCCATAGGCCTATTTTACCAGATATAAACTTTACCCATTGTATACCTGTATTTGAAATTTATATAATATGGCACTAATTTGTGTGCATTTGTATCTTTATATATAAGTTAATTAATTTTTAAACATATGCATATGTTTGACATGTAAACACATAGAACAGAAAATAAAGGCTAGAAACATACATGATTGGGACCAGGACAAAGTTTTTGTTTTCAGATGCAATCTTTATAGCAGGCTACCCAATACACATCATTATCTTTATTTTAAAGATGGAAAGAAATAATGTTAATGCTAAATAGCTAATTTTATCAAAAGGTAGTTCCTCATTGAACTCAGACACCCTGCTGGCTCAAAACTATACTTGCTTCTTTTATATTGTTGGGTAACACAACTTTTGAAAGTAACTTTCAATCCCAGTCAGAATCATAGTGGACAAGCAACAATAAATCATTCACTGATACCCAGGCATTGGAAAAACAACTTTGAACTAATGAGAATTTAGAAATAAACAAAAACAAGACATAGTAATTTTCTTAATTTGAATATGGGAACTATGGGAACTGGAGTTTCCAGGCATTCTTTAAAATTAACAAGTAGATTATGCAAATGTTCCTGCTCATTTCCTTATTACATCCTTCAAAAGAAAATAAATAGATACAAATGTAGGAATATCTTATAACTATACTTCATATATGCTAACTAAAACATAGGTGATACCAAACAAATTTGTATCAACTGAATCATTATACTCAAAAAATCTACATGCAATCAAAGAAAATGTTTTGACATATTTAAAGATTAAAGAATTGAATATGTGCTCAAGTGTCTTTAATCTTTTATTTTATGTTTATAGATGATATTGCCGAATGTCTGTTTTGTACACTGGCTTAAAAACTGTGCCTTTAGGCTTCAGAAAATGCTACTTGACCTGATCTTAATTAATATCATCATTGATGATCCAGGATAAGGGTAAAGAGTCTGCCAATGAAACCTGCAAATGAGACTGAGATGGAAGATATAAATATGCTCAAGTACAGAGAAGCAACACGGAGGCTCCTTGAGCCACTGCTGCAGGCTGCGTTTGCCCTGCAACAGTCGAAGGCACCTGTAGGTTCCAGAAGGAAATGGTGACCGAGAAGCAATGAAACTGTTCTGCATGTTTAAAAAAAAAAAAAAAAAAGATTATGCCTTTAAACGTAACCTGTGAAAGTACAGTAAGTTAATGCTGATAAACTAACTCCCACTAATGATGCCAGTATGGGAATAGGAAACGGTGGTGGGATTATGCAGGTTTCTGTGTGACACTGATTTGGTTACTATATTAACTAATCATTAATAAGAACTGGATACACAACTTTCCTCTATCCCTTTGAAAGATAGGTAATATGCAAAAAATAAGATGAGTGAATCAGAGATCTCCCGCTTTTAAACAGGGCTTAGTAGGGACTGGAGGAAATTATAACAAAAAGGGAAAGTTCAGGCCAAAGGGGGAAAACAAAACTATAAAGGCTATAAAAGGCGTATGTGACTCCATGGAGCACAGCAATAAGAAGCATCTCTAATATGCTGCTTGGAGGGAAGAGCGCTGACTTGAGTGCTATGTAGAAGCTTCTTTAAGACTGTGCAGTACCTGGGTCCCGAGGCACATACCCCGAGTATCCCAGGATGCAAAAGCAAAGGATTTTCAACTATAAGATTCGCTTGTGCAGAAAATATTGCATGGACTTCTCCCGAATCTGTCAATCTTTCAAGATTTAACTGATTTCACTTCCTTCACTGGGGCCTTCCCACACCTTCACACCCTCAGTTGGACTTAACACAACTCTCATCTAGGTTTCCAAGCCATTATTATAACTGTAGAATAATAACATAAGCTTGAATGGAATAGCCTTCTAGTACATTGGATTGTGGATTTTTTAATTAATCAATTAACTTTTTTATTCAACTTGCATCTTGGTTGTAGCCCAATACCTCCTCTTCTTCCAGTCTCACCATTCCTCCCTTGTGACTAGACCCTCCTCACCTCTTCCTCAGAAAAGGGGAGTTCGCTCTCCCACCCATACCAGCTCATCAAGTTACATCAGGACTGAGCATGCCCTCTTCCCCTGTGGCCTGGCAAGGTAGCCCGCCAGGAAAAAGTGATCCAAAGCTGGCAAGTGAGGCCTTCTCCAATGCAGTCCCTACTTCCCTTACTAGAGAACACACATGGAGCCTAAGCTGCTCATCTACTACATCTTTGTAGTGGGACTAGGTCCAGCTCATGCATGGTCCTTGGTTGATGCCTGAGTCTCAGCAAGCCCCTCGGAGCCATGGTTAGTTGGCCCTGTTGGTCTTCCTGTGGAGCTCCTGTCACCTCCAGGTCCTTTTTTCTCTGCTTCCACTTTCCCACAAGACTCACTATGTATCACCCAATGTTTGGCTGTGAGTCTCAGAATCTGTTTTGAGGTGCTGCTGGGTAGAGCCTCTCAGAGGACGACTCTGACAGGCTCCTGTCTGCAAGCTTAGCAGAGTATAGTTCATAGTGTTACAGGTTGGCACTCTCCCAAAGAGAATGGGTCTTTGCTTGGGCCAGGTTTTGACTGGGCATTCCCTCAGTCTCTGCTCTATCTGCCATGTCCTTTACATCTTGTAGACAGCCAAAAAGCATCTGGCATGTGAGAATGGCACAACTCAGAGATACAGTTAAAATCCTGAAATTATTGGCTCCATTTACTTGGAGACAATTCTTAACTTTTCCAAACCTCAGATCCTAAATTTTAAAAGGGAATATTTTTTCATAATGTTTTCATTGGTTATATCTATAATCATGGGGATGGCAAAGCATGAAAATATTTAGAAACTTTGTAATTTTAGAAATCTTCACTTAAAACTAATGCATAGTGTTGGTCAAGTGTGGTTTCTTACAAAGTCTGAACATTTTTTTCTATTATCTCTAAAATTATGTCACTCAAAGAATTACCCATGACTAAAATGAGGTAATTTTTTTATTTCTTTATGGATTAATTGTATTATAAATTTTTATTTTATCCAAGCTAATTTTTTGAAATATTTTTTAAAAACCACCTTTAATACAAATACCTAAACAAACCATTTAAACAATAAAATTTCTAAACAGATGCTTTGTCTTATGACCATAGTCTGAGCTTCAAAGGATGCATGTATAGACCAGTGCTTAAGTGCAAAGATGATAACTTCCATAATTAATTAAACCAAATTGGTTCACATTAGTCTTTTGTCCCAATACCAAACTCCGGGATTGCATACCATGTCTGTACTATCCTGATAAACCTGCCTAGACTATTCCTCTTAATTAATGTTACATCTCCCAAGAGGCTTTGATTCTCTTTCTGGAATGTATAGGGGATTTCCTTCCTAAGAAAAACGTCATAAGAAACCATAATCCACAGGGGTTCTCGTCTTGCCCTTTACTCCAGGTGTATATCCTAGATAAGGTCTGGATTATTAATCAATATGCATTATTTTTAATTTTTTGTTTCAGGTTTATTTAATAGGACTTTGAGCAATTTATTTCTTTTAAAATTATTTTTTATTTATTATAATTTATTCACTTTGTATCCCAGCTGTAGCCCCCTCCCTCCTCCCCTTCCAATCTTACCCTCCCTCCCTCTTCTCCTCCCATACTCCTCCCCCAGCCCATTAATAGGGGAGATCCTCCTCCCTTCCATCTGACCCTAGCCTATCAGGTCTCATTAGGACTGTCTGCATTGTCTTCCTCTATGGCCTGGTAAGGGTGCTCCCCCTTCAGAGGTTGGTGATCAAAGAGCCAGCCACTGAGTTGACAGCAGAGACAGTCTTTGCTCCCCTTACTAGGGAACCCACTTAGAGACTGAGCTGCCATGGGCTACATCTGAGCAGGGTTTCTAGGTAATATCCATATCAATGTGCATTTTAAATGAAAGAACAAAAGACGTCCTGATGCACAATGTCTCTCTTCTAATCATAAACCATAGCAAAGATTGTGTCAAAAACTGCTGTAGATTATACTTTATCTCTGCTAGATGAGCTGGCACAGGGAGACATGAAATGTCAAAGTATTCTAACTTCAACTTGTACTTTCATATACTGTACCTTATAAGTGGGTGTGCCCCTAGCATTAAGGAGGTGTGTGCTGCTAGGATACAACGCAATCCAGCTCAAGGTCAGTGAATGGCTATATGACCTAGAAGTTCACCATTTTACGTCAAAAATATCCTTTAATTTTTAAAGAATCATTCACCAGTACAAGAACTCAACTGCAATATAACCAGTGTTTGCTGCAATCTGATCAGTACTCTTCCACTTCTATGCATTAAAATTAAGATGAAACATTTTACATTTAGTTATAATTACTTCTTTTATACTTTCAATTATTTTAAAATTTAAATCAATTTGTCATTATGGCATAAATAAAGTAAACATCATTAAATTGTTATTCTCAGTGGTTTATCTTAATCCAAATGTTATTATCTAAGTGTTTTCCTTATGTGTGTTGACAGTTATATGAATCTTTTTACACATAAACATAAAATGCTATAGCTAAACTCAAAACGGATTAGTTTTTATGCTATTTCATGTCATAAAAATTTTATCATATTGGCATCCAATGATATTTAAATTCTCATTACAAATAATAAAGCAAATAATGGCCCTCTAATTTATTAGAGTTTTCTACTTATTTTATTTTAGCAGAGTCAACAGCATAATGACATTGCCTGATGACCTCTTCCTTATTTTATAAACAGTCAACTACTCTTTTGAAAGATACCATCATCTCCAAATGGTATCTACCCTGTCATTGCCTTCTGCCTTAGAATATGTATCTCACATTAAGTCTATGTTCATAGTGTGTGTTGTGTTTTATTTTTTTATTGGGTGTTTATGGTCAAGCATGCTTCTCTGCAACATTGCTTAAAGGCAACAACTTTGCTTGCATTTGTATTATTCTTTGTTCACCACAATAAGGCCACATTATTCATTTTAATAAGTGTGAAGTGAATTTTAACATTACATTGTTAAACAAATTGACAGTTTGAGTAATGAAAGATTATTTCTTTACATTTCAGTAAAATATCAGGAATTAGTATTTAAAATATATATAATGTGTTTGAAAGTAATACTCATTATATAAATTATTTTTTTAATTTAAGTAATATTAGAAATAATTGGGG
Source organism: Meriones unguiculatus (assembly GCF_030254825.1). Lineage (NCBI taxonomy): Eukaryota > Metazoa > Chordata > Mammalia > Rodentia > Muridae > Meriones > Meriones unguiculatus. Next base: position 80,005,326 of record NC_083361.1, on the reverse strand, counting down.
AATTTACATTACAACCATCCAAAATAAACACATTTTATGTTATTTTGTAGTTATTTTATGTTCAGTGAAATCCATAGGGAATTATGAACTAATTAGTATATAGCATGCACAGGTGTTAAATTTCTATACTTTTTTCCTTTTCTATTCAGTATTTATAATCAAAAATACATTCCAAACTTTTTTCTGATTTATGAATATCACTCAATATATCCTATGAAATTTATGAGCTGTTCATCTTGCATTCAGCAGAATATGCTAAAAGCAACATACTGTCCACAAAAGAAGGCTAAAATGCTGAACACAGAGGACATTATTTATAAGGCTTTTGATTGTCATAGAAAAGTCTAACCATAAAGGCATATGCTATACAGAAAGCCTGTGGGATGGAAAGACTCCTCAGTCCCTATTTCAAGGTTGACTACATCAGACTATTACGACCAAAGTGACGTGTGTGTGTGTGTGTGTGTGTGTGTGTGTGTGTGTGTGTGTGGTGTGAGGGGCCAATAAAAATTTTCAAAAAAAAAAAACAAAAAACAATTGACCACCAAAATTACAGGAAAAAGATAAAATATGAACTCTTAGAGATCAACTCTCCAAAGTACTCAGCAAGCATCCACTTACATAAAATTACTCTCCGTTTACTGTGTAAGCATTAATTCACAGAAAATTACTTTTATTAATGGTTTACATAGCTGAATAATTTAATAGTTTCTTTTAAAATTTGTATAGACATTCAAATTCTGACTTGGTAACCAATGCAATTCCTATGTTTCTAGTACCTCTTCCTGAAATTAAAAAAAAAAAAAAATGCCACTAACAATTCTATTCTCTTAGGATGAATAAACAAATATAAAAATGCCACAAGGAGAGCAAAAAATTCAAATTCAAATTCAAGAGAATCAAAAAATTCTGAGCACAGGGCTCTTTTCTGAGACTGATTCTCAAAGGAAGGACCTTGCATGGAGATAACATAGAATTCCTGCACAGATATAGCCCATGGCAACTCAGTATCCAACTGGGTCCCTAGTAAGGGGAACAGGGGCTGTCTCTGACCTGAACTCAGTAGCTGGCTCTTTGAACACCTCCCTCTGAGGCGGGGAGCAGCCTCACCAGGCCACAGAGGAAGACAATGCATCCAGTCCTGATGAGACCTGATAGACTAGGGTCAGATGGAGGGGGAGGATGACCTCCCCTATCAGTGAACTGGAGGAGGGGCATAAGAGGAGATGAGAGAATGAGGGTAGGACTGGGAGGAATGGAGGGAGGTGGCTACAGCTGGGATACAAAGTGAATAAATTGTAATTTTTTTAAAAAAAAAAGTGCTCAGAGGACTTTGATACCTGCTAGGTTATTTGTAATGTGTATCTCTGTCCTGAATTGATGGTGGATGGTTCACTGTGTATGATCACCTTACAACTGCCCACTTGGCCCATGTCTTAAAGATGCTGTTAATACACTATTTTTAGATATTCTCTCTCTCTCTCTCTCTCTCTCTCTCTCTCTCTCTCTCTCTCTCTCTGTGTGTGTGTGTGTGTATTTAATAGTATAATTGGAAATACCCACACTGGGTGGTAGAGGAAGATCCAAGTAAACAATTTTGAAGCCCAAAATAAATAAATATCAGCTAATTCACTTCATTAGAATTTCAGAAGTAGTTACAGCTTTAACTATAACTAGATTAGAGGCTTAAAGATCTAACAGCAAGAGGGAAAATTAGAAACCTTGCCTTATTTCTTAAATCTCAGTAAATGGTGATAATGTTGGCTCCTAATTTGTTTGGTAAGGACCATACATACTTTCCTGAAGCAATCATTGTGGTCTGTGTCACAGGAGTCTACTCTCAATCTAAATGTCACTTTTGGACCTTTGCAGGTTAAGAGAAAAGATAGTGATACACCAAACTTCCTAAATTCCATCAGATGGAAATGTTACTCTCAATAATAGATAAGCCAGAATTGCATTGTCAGGCAATCCATTTCTACTCCAGTGACTGAGCACAATCTTATGCAGATAATACAGGTAATATAGGAATTTATTATAGGTTTCAAATCTATAATGGAACACACATCTGTTTTGCTGAATATTCAGTAACCTCCTCTGAAATTTATTTGTTTTTAGTATTAAGCAAAGACTATGTCACCCTCACATTTCCAGAAAACAGAAAACTATTAATAAGATTAGGCATTTCTTATTATAGCACAAACAATTCACTTTTTAAAAATCTCTTTTCTAATCTGTTCTGTGGCTTTTCCTGGGGAGATGTAAACAAATATCTATGCCTCCGAGAGGGGGATCAGTGATAAATTAAGGAAACTCTTCCACACAAATCTAGTTGGTGAATAAATGTGCTTACTGTTGTTACTTAAAAAAGCGTGCACAGAAAGCTAATTACAGGGGCATGGTTGACTCCAAGTCAGCCACTTAACTGAAAATAGCATTCCAACATGTGTAGTAAGTCATGAAAGTTGCATCTCTGGACCTCCCTGTGTTACTGAAGACTTCTTGCAATTGAAGACTTACTGAACAATGTTTACATAAATTTGACAGGTAACTGCCTCTGACATAATCTGATTGGCTGGTTCTTTGATCTCCTCCCCCTGAGGGGAGAGCAGCCTTACCAGGCCACAGAAGATGACAGTGCAGCTATTCCTGATGGGATCTGATAGACTAAGATCAGAAGGAAGGAGAGAAGGTCCTCCCCTATCAGTGGACTTGGGGAGGGGCATGTGCAAAGAAGGGGGGAGGGAGGATGGGACTGGGGAGGAGGGAGGGCCTTATGGGGGGGATACAAAGTGAATAAACTGTAATTAAGAAAAATAAATTTAAAAAATACTGGTACATACTAAAATCTGTACACATAAAGAGGCTAAGCAAGAAGGAGGACAATCTGGGTAAGATGCCCAATCCTCATTTTAAAAAAGGCAAATGATATAAACATTGGAAGAGGGAGAAAACAGGGAACAGGACAGTAGCCTACCACAGAGGGCCTCTGAAAGACTACCCTACACTGTATCAAAGCAGATGTGGAGACTCATAGCCAAACTTTGGGCAAAGTGCAGGGAAATCCTATGAAAGAAGGGGGAGATAGTAGGACCTGGAGAGGTTAGGAGTGCCACAAGTTGAAGAACAGAACCAAAATATCTGGGCCCAGGGGTCTTTTCTGAGGCTGATACTCCAACCAAGCACCATTCATGGAGACAACCTAGAACCCCTGCTCAGATGTAGCACACAGGCAGCTCAGTGTCCAAGTGAGTTCCCCAGTAAGGGGAACTGGGGCTCTCTCTGTCAAGAACTTAGTGGCTGGCTCTTTGATCACCTCCCCCTGAGGGGGAGGGGCAGCCTTAACAGGCCACAGAGAAAGACACTGCAGCCACTCCTAATGATACCTGATAGGCTAGGGTCAGAGGGAAGGGGAGGACCCCTATCAGTGGACTGGGGGAGGGGATGGGAGGAGAAGAGGGAAGGTGGGATTCAGAAAGAAAAACGGAGGAGGCTACAGCTGGGATACAAAGTGAATAGACTGTAATAAATAAAAAATATATTAAAAAATTCTTGTACCAGGAATCGGTTAATTCTTTGGGTGCTTGTTTTCCATAGAGATACTATAGATCCCCAAACATCACAAGATTGTCAGTTCTAGTGGTTATTCTCCAGAACCTGAAGGTAAACCCTGTTTCTAAAGACACCACATATTTGAAACACAGAACATAGAGACAGTGTGAAGATACAGACCTAGAAGCTTCATTCCTACTGGCACACATTAAGATTGCTGTGAGCTGTTTTGAATAATGTCCAAGGATAAAAATTATCATCAATATTACCCAGATGTCAACCCTCTTAATTATAATAATGACTGATCTGGAAAATCATGTCCACAGGTACATTAGTCAGACAAACATCATGGGAATAGCCAATCACTTTCTCACTGAACGATGATAAAGGCCAAAAACTTGTTGCTACATAGGTAGTAGAGCCTAAGGTAGAATGTACCAATTATTATTTGGCTAAATGGGCACAAGTCCTAATGACTTGGTGTTATGGCATAGAGTTCTCAACTCTTATAATGTAATGTTCTATGATTAAACACATTGTAAGAGATATCAAAGCTTCTATGGGCAGTAGATGGTGATTATGAGGAGTCTCATAAATGGACAAGGGAAAGAGGATAAGAGACAGTAGATTCCCAGTCCTAAACAGAACATCTTTATCATACCCCTTTTACCGAGAGCCAGGGGTCATTGCAGAAGAGGAGTGGAAAACTTTTAAGAGCCAAGGCGGTGATGACTACAAGATGTCCATAAAAAGACTATCTTTCAGACACAACAATGGAATTTCACATAGGAATCTACAGTAGTTCTTACAGCAGGCCCAGTACTTGTGCAAGTTCTAGTCAACAAAAATCATAGGACAGAGAGGAGAGTTCAGCATAAAATGCTACCAATAGCTCATTTGTTAGCTTCTGGGGGAGGGCTAGTCACTCTTCTTAAAGGATTGTCTCTGATAAGTTGACCAAGTTCTCGTGTAAAGACACACATCCAAAACTACGTGGACAACACAAACTGGGCATGACGTGTGTAGCAAAATAAGGACAGGAATTTAGATGACCAAGAAATGAGACAAAAATGGAGGAGATATATATGATTAAACACGTTGTAAGCAATGTTAAAGAACTAATAAAAATTATAAAATGTCTATAGAGTATATAAAAAAAGAACACATGAAGAGCTCCCATGAGCCTTATAACCAACAGCCCTGACTACCAACTCAAATGGAGGCGTTTCATATTTAGTACTCGTATCCTGTGGGGATTATTGTCAGCCCACCAAGGGTTATAACTTCATATAATTGGCTATTTGTCATTTGTGACACAGGTATATCCCTATGGAAAAGTGTTACCTTTGTAGTAAGGAAGATCACATATAAATTCTCTCATTACCCATATGTAATAACTTTTCCCTTGTAGACTTAGTCTTTTTCTCTACCCAGTATATATACTTCTTGTTTTTACCTCATTGTATTTAATATTATTTAAATGATCTCATCATGATTATTTAGATAATTAATATGTGAGATACTTTGCAACAATAGTTTGTTAAAATTTTGTTGCTCAATAATATGCCACAATATGGATATGCCACAATTTACTCAGAAGTAAGCCTGTGATAGAAACTAGCATATAGGTAGAGATATAAGAACATGTATAAAAACTAGTTTTTGTTTCTCTTAGAAAAATGGATGCCATTTTATTGCATTGCATAAAAAGTCTGTATTTTATTAGATTCATTTATTTATTGTAAATTTGTGTATTTTGGGGTTGTGTATGTGTCATGTTTTATTGTAGAGGCCACAATATCATGTGGGTCCTGGGGTTGTCATTTAGTTTGACAAAGTTTACAGCAGTTGTCTTTACCAGCTGAGCTCTCTTACTACACTAAGTCTGAATCATCAGCAAGAAATTATTAACATATTGCCCTATCCATATTTGATATTCATTTGAATTTTAGTTATTCTAATAGGTATAGGTTGTAAAATTGAAGTTCTATGTCAATTTTATTTTCCTGTGTTGGTTTTCATGCTATACTTTTTCTTAGGTGACATATCTGTTTTGTTCTTGACTGTGTCATCCATTGTGTTTTGAGGAATCTTTTCATATTCTAGCACAACTGGTTTATCACCCATACAGTCTGGAAATCTTCTGTCTACTCTTCCTTTAGCAGTTCTTCGTTAGTTGACAATGCCTCCAGGTACTGAAGCAGAAATACTGCTTCTTGAGCTGTTCTTCACGGGCCTGCTAACCTTGTTTACATGCAGAACCCAGGACAAATGGCTCAGTGGTGGCACCACCAACAGTGAGCTGTGCCCTCGACGTCAATCACCAATAAAGAAAATTACCACAGGCTTTCCACAGGCCAATGTTGTCAGAGCATTTTCTCGGCTGAGATTCTTTCTTCCAACATGTCTCTGTGTCAAGTTGACATAAAATAAGTCAGCACAAATGGGTAGATATGAGATGTTAGCAATATGTCAAAGTATTTTGCAAACTGAAATTTCCCAAACAAGTTATTCAAAAGGAATCACATTTGAAATGAGGCCCTTGAGAAAAAAATAAAAAAGAGTGAAATTTAAAAAGTGCTCACAGAACGTAGGCCCTGGGTTGACCATTTAAGTGAAAGCAGAAGAGGCAAAGTTTTTGACATATCCCAAAAGAACCAACATCATTTCCCCAGCGTGAGGAGAAAGCAGATAAAAGACCTAAGGCTTGGAGAAAAAAATAGGCTTCATGTCCAGGGAAAAGTAAATCCTACCACCCCTTTGCAGAGTGTGGAAGAGAAAATGCAGGAGACACCAAGGGCTGATGAGACAAAATTGTGACTGCAGTGTAATCACATTCACAGTCTGTTCGGCAAGGAGAGCTGCACTGTAGCATGACAGCCATGGAAATTTTGAAACGTGTTTATGTTTAAATCTGACATGGGGAGTCGGTTATGTGGGAGTTTTTGGTACAGACAAGGTTTCTAAAGATATAGGTACAAATGGCTTGGTTGAATATACTCAAGTGCCAATGTCAAAATAACTACTACAATGCCAATTTATTGAAAAGAATTAATAGTGGATATGTTCTCAATATTGTATTTCATTCATTTTCTAGTATTTCACATCATAAAGTTAAAAATTAAGCATTATCTAATGTAAATTTATATTTTGTTTATCTATAATAGCTATTATTTATACTATTTATTGAGCTGACTTATTCTAAGATAGTAGTGATAAACTGCTGTAATTATATATGTCAGGTATGTTTATAGTTTATTGAATGGTAGGGAATGCTATAAAGATGTGTAGAATTGGAGCACAACTTCTTATGGTAAATATCAAAAAGGAGAGTCTACCAAGCACTCATTTATTTGTGTATGAGAACAGGTAATAGCACACTAAGTCCATAAGCAGTTGCTCCTGTGTGCTAAGAACAGTTCAGCTATTCAGGCTTCTTGAATTTCCTGAAGATTGAGTGGTTTTACTCTGCCAAGGAAATAGTAAGTATTTCCTTGGAATATGGTATGATGGGCTACTAGCACAAGGATGTATATTCTGTAACTCAAAATAATTAGACCTGATACGTGAGGTGTTTGGAATAGAGGTTTACTTTAGAAACTGATGGGAGGAGAATTTGAGTCATCAGCCACGCTTCCAAAATCAAATCTAGATAGCACATATGAAATATATTATACTATTTTAAATGATCTGTAAAGGCAATAATAGCGTCATTGTCTTATTTTGTAGTTGATTTTAGTTATCTAGTAAGCAGATATTGCCATATTGGATGCCCATTTGCAGAAAAATTTCAGGGAAAGACATTCTAGCATTTTTGTACAGAAAGCAAAAGGCCAGATACTCATTTTTGTCTATTCTTTGACACCAGAAACACGGGCACATGGCTGAGGCTGAATTAAAGAATCTGTCGTGAAAATTTTAGTCTATCTACCATGACTCAAAAAGGAGCAAAAAAAATTATTTTTAAAGTGGCAATTGATAATTGGCTTCCAGAATGGCAATGCCAGGCATCCAGTGAGCTTCCACGAGTATTAGCACTTTATGGTACCTATAGTGAAGATTTGTTTATGGTTATTGTGGCCACAGAACCTTTAGTTTGTATCTAGTCTCTTGGTTCAGTTATCCTAGCTTTCTAGAACCCCGTGAATTATTAACTGTACTTCATAAATTCCCTTTCTACTTGAATCCACCAGAATTGATTTTTATTGCTTGCAAGTAAGAAATCTGACAGATAAAACTCCATTAAAATATGAAAAATGGAATGATCATGAAATTCAATTAACTTACCAAGACCATATACCCTGTCAGTGGCCAGCTGATAGAAGCTGATGTAATTAAAACTTGGTCTCAGAATATTTCAGTACTAAAGACTGCCTTCTTTCACTATATTCTGCTTTTAATCATGACTAAACTGTTCCTAAACAAGAGAAATGATTTTAGTCAAAGTAGTATATATATATATATATGAATTATATATAATGTCTGTTATAAATTCCTATTAAAACCTGAAGAGAAATAAACCTACCTTATTCCTATATCATAGAGCCTACATCTAACGGTGTCACAAAGCGTACCACATACATTTACATGATGGTCAACAAACTTTCTCAAGTCGACATATATAAAATCCTATGTAAACAATTTATTTAAGAAGGAACAATTAAATGCCAGTTGGAGAAGCATGTACAATAAAGCAGCAAAGTGTACCTAATCATTTACAGTGTATAAGTGTAATAACCTAAAAATGTAATGTGCTATAAATTCAATAAGCTGACATGGGAAAACTCAGTGGGAGATGTTACAATTTTATGTACACTGGTGGAATTTTCAAACATAATTTCTATGTAAGTTATTTGGGGAGTTCATCAAAGTGTTTATTTCATCCTCCTTTAGAGTCACTCTGTAAACATATGAACTGAGTTTTAGCCAATGAAATAGGAACAGAAGTCTTACAATCCATTTTCAGTCCTGTTTCATCAAAATATCTTTTTTACTTCTACAACAGCCCCTAAAAGCCGTGTCATAAGACAGAAAACACTAGAAGCTCTGTGGCAGTGCATGGAGAAGACCCTTAGCTAGGAATCATCTCACATGAACTGAATCTTGTGTGAGAATTGAATAAGCTGTTATTGAAGCAGTGCTAGCCAGAAAAAGCTTACTGCTGTAGCTGGGTCTAAAGCACTGGTTCTCAAACTATGGGTTGTGACCCCTTTGGAGTCCAATGATTCTTTCACATGTCAGATGTACTGCATATCATGCATTTGCATTACAATTCATAACAGTAGCAAAATTATAATGATGAAGTAGCAACAAAGCTATTTTTACGGGTGGGAGTCACCACAGCATCAGAAACTAAATTAAGTGGTTCACAGCACCACGAATGTGGAGACCCACTAGTCCTAAAAGAAGTGATTTCAAATACATGTCTCTTGTGTGTTCTCTTTCCTTCTCACCACCCCTACTGTGTGTGTGTGTGGTCAGCATACACAAACACATGCTGGGGTTTATTTTCCACTTTGAGAAAGTTAGAGAAAGTTCTATGAATAAGATAAACCTTGTAGTTTCATGTAGCTAGGAAGGACTGAAATCAAGATAGGTAAAGAATTTAGGTCCCCGGGGTCCGAGGATTGTTCAAGGTTCCTGAATAAACTGCATTGAAAAAAAAAAAAAAAACTTTCTTTGAAATAATAAAAAAAAAAGAAAAAAAAAAGAATTTAGGTTCTAAATTGTATTTTCAAATTGTAAAAAAATGGAGTTGAACTTTAAAATTTAGAACTTAAATAAGTTAAAGTCAATAGAGGAAAAAAAAAACACTCTTACTCAACTTACAGTGTCACTAGAATTCATACTGTGTTTGGATTCTAAGTTTCAAAGATACCCAAGTTATATACCTCATAAATGAAAGACAGTGAATTTGAACTTGGGTTTGTCTAGATGAAGAATGGTTCAATACACAATGATGGGATGAGGATAGACTTTACATAAAGACATAAATATCAAGTCCAAATATCCTGCATTTTCTACACACATGCACACACAAAATGTGTGGCTGCAATATATGTAATCCAAATTTCTTTGATCAATATTGTTGACCCTTAAAAAAAAATCTCTCTTCTCTGCAGAGAAGTTGACACAGAAATTTCTGCATATGAGAGAGCACATTACGAAGTCATATAAAGTCATTTTGTCTACTTAATTAAAATATGCATTAGCTTCAAAATACAGAACAATATTCACTTAATATTAAACAATATTCTATAACTTAATAGGCTCATCCTCTTCATGTAGTTGATATGATCTATAAGAGTGGTAAGAAAAATACTAATATTCTAAATTTTTTCTAATTTGCATTAATAGAAAAATTTGTTTAATAAATATTACTTTAGAACACATCTACTGAGTTTTGCATCAGTCTAGTGTATTGAAATTGTCAGTGCTTTCAGACTGTATTTTCAAACCCAAGAAATAATAATGTAACATGGTGTTTAGCTTGTTACCCTTTTTTTTCAGCAAAATACTTCATGTATTAAGAGTATTGACATTAATGTATTTTTTTTATTTTTTTCATTCAACAGTATTCATTCTGTCTAACTTAAGCTGGCAACTGTGCTTTTTCAGTCTGAAGGCACTGTTATCTGTTACGATGCATCTGTTGATAAGCCTTTCAGGAAATGGAAAGAGGGCATGGGAATGTAGAGAAGGGGTGCTCTAAAGCAGAGTTTATTCAAATTGAAATATGGTTTTTTTCTATTGTAATTTTTTTCTTTATAAGCAGAGATATTTGTGTGGTATCAATGCCATGTCAAGAATATAGGCTTTCTTTTCCTAAAAGTTAGAGTTCTACTACAGAATTTAAATTTTATCTTTCCTTAGATGAAAAGTATCCATAGGTAGAAATATCACCTAGAGACTGTTAGATCACTTTAGTATTATACTTGGAGTGGTGACTCATTTTTAACCATCATAGCATCTGTGAAGGTATAGACCACTGCCCTATAGCTGTAGAAAGCTGAAATACTGGCAATATATTTAATGTGAACATAGCATTTCTTTTAAAGAATCAATTTTGTATAGATATATTTTTAATTTTAATAAATACTATAAAAATGCAGTACAGATATATATTCATACATATATTTATATACATATGTACATTACATTCACAATGTACATATATATTATAAACACATGAATGCGGTGTCTTCTGATTTGTGCCATAGTATGACACTGTGTAGTCATTTTCTCGATAACATTCCCTCCTACAGGGAAAAAGGCTCACCAAGGGTCAAGAATTAAAACTCACAAGTCTCTGGATTTCCTGAAATTTACAAAATTCATCAGGCTCCTCTTCAAATAATTTATGAGCAATAACAGATTCTGCGGTGTACCTGATAGTTGTGAAAGCATCACTTAGATGCAGCTTTCTTAAATCAGTTCTGGGATGGGATTTTAATTTATACAACCACAGGTATCTTAGTCATCCGTGTTCCTGCAAATAACATCACTCAGGTAAGTCACTCCTCTAAACTCACTGTTTCACTAAGCTAGACTTGAATGGAATAATTTTCTTCTCTAGTCATCAGTGCATAATATTGGGTTGAAAAGACATGTATTTCTGTCACCCTAGAAATGTCCTATAACACAGAAACCCAAACAATACTATGATTGCAGACAATGAAGAACAACTCTTAGAATATTAAAGCAGCTTCAAAATGCAAATGTTACAAGTGAAATAATCTCTTAAGTCAAATAGCTAATACAAGTTTAAGGAATGATCCTATGTTTGCGCCAATGGCATCGATGGTTGAGCACTAGAAAGCTGGGCAGTATCAGAAAAATGCAGCATTAACAAGTAAGTTTCATTCAACCTAGAGACAGAGCTGAACAGCAAAAAAACACTACTCAGAGATGATCAAAAACTTCCCAAAATGTCTGCCCCTCTCCTCTGTGATTTTGTCAGAAAAAAATTAAGAGAACATGCAGCGTCATCATGCTTGAATGTCAATGGATACTTCATTTTGGTGTCTGACTTTAACCTGTGCCAAGAGATGAAGCACAGCTAGGAGGAAGTAACATGTATGTCCCATTTTGAAAATTCCCTGGCTTTGCAGCCAATCAGTCTAAGAGTCAAACTCCTTGTCCCAGCCTCTGTGGCTGGAAGAATTTTATTAAAAGCCAGGAAATGAGCCTGTTCACATCGGGGCCTTTCTCCAGGCTTTGTTCATGAATCCTAAATTGTGGACCTTGGAAAACTCTTAAGTTGGCATGGGCATGACAGAACTGAAGCCCTGGGATCTAGAACAAATCCTTTGACTGAAAACATTTGTCTAGGACTGGTTTTGGACCAAGTAGGACTTCCCTTATTTGCGTAACTCATGGCCCCAATTTGTATGACTGTCATTTATGTGATGGTGATGTACATGGCAGAGATTTCAGACCTGGAAATTTTGGGTACAATAGCTCACGGTGGCCACTCAGAGCTTTTCACTGGTCTTTCAAACCTTCTCATGGCACGAGTTACAGAAATGTGAACATACACACAGATCAATTCACCCTAATAACACAAGGACTTCTTCAAGTGGAGACAAGTCCCCACTCTAACCCTTGGTTCCCTTCTACAACAATCAGTGAACTTTGCTTCATTGGTGTCAGTCAAACAGTGCATTCACTCCCAGCATGCATATCTTTTTCTCTCAATAGTAGTGGCCATAAAATACTTTTTGCATTTCACTCCTAAAAATCATTGTATTTTCTTTCTTTCTTTCTTTCTTTCTTTCTTTCTTTCTTTCTTTCTTTCTTTCTTTCTTTCTTTTTTCCTTCCTTCCTTTCTTTTTTTACTTTTTATTCTTTGTGTGTTGCATGTCACGTACCCTATTCCTGGTCATGTCCTCATCCTCTCATATCTACCCTTTGCCCTTACAACCCAACCCCCCCCCAAATAAAAACACACAAACAACAAAAAAAGTATAGAAAACATTTTATTGTGGAAGCTGTAGTATGTCACAGTGTGTCCAACATTATATGCCTCTGTCCATACATCTTCACTTGCAAATGTTCATTGTCTTTAATATTATTGTGTACATCTCATAATTTTACTTCAGGCCACATCATCTTTGTGAGTTCTGTTTCCAGTAACTGGAACAACGTCATCTCCATGCTTTCACTCTCCATTTAAGGTAAAATGTAAAACCCATCCTTCTTTCCTCCCTTCCTTCCTTCTTCCTTGCTTCCTTTCTTCCTTTGATTCAACAATAAAATATATCTTTGGGGGCCCAGAGTCAAACCTTTGAAATATACATTTACTACTTATTATAAGAGTATAGTCAAATTGTTTATTTATTTTTCAGTTGACTATGGTGGCATTTCTCAGTTGACAACTTGACTGACTCTGGAATCAGAGAGATAAGACTCATTCTATGAAGCCATGGTCACGTTGGTACCTAAACTTCACAAAGATTCAACAAAGAAAGAGAATTTCAGGCCAATCTTCCTTATGAAATTTGATGCAAAAATAGTCAACAAATACTTGAAAACTGAATACAATAACACATCAAAGATATCAGACATGACAACCAACTAGGCTTCATCCCAGGTATGCAGGGGTGGTTCAATACACAGAAATCCATCAATATGATCCACTATATAAACAAAGAGATAGAGAAGACCCACATGATCATCTCCTTAGATGCTGAAAAAGCATTTGACAAAATCCAACATCCATTCCTGTTTAAAGTCTTGGAGAGATCAAGGATACAAGGCACGTACCTAAACATAGTAAAGGCAGTATAAATCAACCCTATAGACAATATCAAACTAAATAGAAAGAAACTTAAATCAATCTCACTGAAATCAGGGACAAGTCAAGGATGCCCAAACTCTCCACATTTCTTCAACCTAGCTCTAGAAGTCCTTACTAGAGCAATAGGACAACTGAAGGAGATCAAGGGGATACAAATTGGAAAGGAAGAAGTCAAAGTATCACTATTTGCAGATGATGTGATAGTATACCTGAGTGACCACAAAAATTCCACCAGGGAACTCCTACAGCTGATAAACACCTTCAGCAAAGTGGCTGAATACAAAATTAACTCAAAAAATCAGTAGCCCTCCTGTATACAAAGGCAAAAATGCTGAGAAAGAAATTAGGGAAACAACACTCTTCACAATAGCCACCAATAACATAACGTACCTTGGTGTGACCCAAACCAAGCAAGTCAAAGACTTGTATGAAAAAAAAATTCCAGTCTCTGAAGAAAGAATTAGAAGAAGATATCATAAGATGGAAAGATTCCCCATGCACATGGCTTGGCAGGATTAATATAGTAAAAATGGCCATCTTACCAAAAGCAATCTACAGATTCAATGCAATTCCCATCAAATTACCAACACAATTCTTTACAGAGGTTGAAAGAAAAACTCTCAACTTCATATGGAATAACAAGTTGCTAAAACGATTCTCTACAATAAAATACCTTCTGGAGGTATCTCCATTCCTGATCTCAAGCTGTACTATAGAGCAACCATTTAAAAACTACATGGTCCCTGAGTAACCAGAGCTCTTATGCTTTCATTTCTATGCACTACTCACAACTTTGAACATCTAACTCTGATTCATTTTCTCTGTATTTATTTATAGTATTTTCTTTTAGTTTTCAAATGTTTGTTATTCCAACAAGCATAGATTTTGCCTCAAAACTTTGTAGAGGATCATATATGTTTCATGACAGCCCAGAAACACTAACTCATGTTAAAATGATTCAAAAATAACATGTTACAATGTGGTAATTGTTCCATGAGGCTATATGGTAACTGAATAATAGTAGCCATAAATCAAAGTTGTTTTCTAAAACACTGACGAAAATATTGGGTATGTGGCTTTTATAGAAAAGCTAGGATTCTTTCTATACATTCCGAATGGATTTAACTGGTAGTCACAAGGATGTTAGGTTACACAGAGATGAACACAAATGTCTATATGTGGGGATAAGGTAGCTAAAGGTAACTTGGGTTTAGAACTAAGATACTCCAGGTTTTTGCAATCACTGAAGATCTAATCAGCCAATGAGTCTTGTAGAATGTTTTACATATGTGAGTATTATCATCCTTATTTGCACTTATTTACATCAAGATCATATCTACAAATGTTTATGTTCCATTACACATTTTGCATTGTATAATATTTAACTCTTTTCTCTTCTAATCTTTTTGTTATTTGCTTTACATCCCTTCATAGCTTGCCTTCCCTCCTCTACTCCCAATCCTTCCCTTTCTCCCTCCAAAACACCCCTTTCGCCTTCTCCTCAGACAAAAGGAAGCCTCCCATGGATATCAACAAGCCTGGCTACATCAAGTTGCAGTAAGACTAGGCACATCTATTGAGGCTAGAGAAGGCAGGGGCAGGGGATTTGAGGGTGAATGTGTTTGATTCACAGGGACTAAGGGTGCTAGAGAGACTTCCTTCAGTGGTGCAGTCCTATCACAAGAAAGGAGCAAAAAAAAAAAAATTCCTGTCAAAACATTAATTAATTATCTTCCTAATCCCACGACCCTTTGATTGGAAAGTACTGAAAGGATTTGGTGTTGTGTTTTAGAATAACAATGTAGAGTTCATGTAAATATTTACTTTCTAGTATTATAGGAGCAAGGGTTGTAGACTGAATTTTTATTTAGGGGATGAAAAAATATCGTCTATCTGAACATGATTTTTTAAATTATTTTAAAATGTCATCTCTTAACTTGACATAGTAAGTCATTTCTAAGTAATAAAATTTAATATGAAAAAAAAATAAAAATAAATAAAAACTACATGATACTGACATACAAACTGACTGGTGGATCATAGAAATGAAGAGAAGACCCTGAAATAAGTCCTCACACCTATGGACATCTGATTTTTTACAAAGATGCCCAATCCTTACAATGGAAAAAAGATAGCGTCTTCCACAAATGGTGCTGGTCTAACTGGATGTCTACATGTAGAAAAGTGCAAATAGATCCATAATTATCACCCTGCACAAAACTAAAATCCAAGTGCATCAAAGACCTCAATATAAAACCAGACAAACTAAACCTGTTAGAAAAAAAAAGTGGGGGAAAGCCTTGAACTCATTGGCACAGGAGACAACTTCCTGAACAAAACACCAACAGCACAGGCTCTAAGAGCAATAATCAATAAATGGGACCTCATGAAACTGAAAAGCTTCTGTAAAGCAAAGGACACTGTCCTCAGAACAAAACAACTGCTTACAGATCGGGAAAGGCTCTTCACCAACCCTGTACCTGACAGAGGGCTAATATCCAGTATATATAAAGAACGCAAGAAGTTAAACAGCAACAAATCAAGTAATCCAATTAAAAATGGGTTACAGTGCTAAACAGAGAATTCTCAATAGAGGAATATCGAATGGCAGAGAAACGCTTAAAGAAATGTTCAAAGTCCTTAGTCATCAGGGAAATAGAAATCAAAACAACCCTGAGATTTCACCCTACACCCATCAGAATGTCTAAGATGAAAAACTCAAGTGACAACACATGCTGGAGAGGATGTGGAGAATAGGGAACCCTCCTCCACTACTGGTGGGAATGTAAACTTTTACAACTTCTTTGGAAATCAGTTTGGCGCTTTCTCAGATAATTAGGAATAGCATTTCCTCAAGATCCAGCTATACTGCTCATAGGCATATATCCAAAAGTTGTTCAAGTATACAACAAAGACATTTGCTCAACCATGTTTTTAGCATCTTTATTTGTAATAGCAAGAAGCTGGAAATAACCCAGATGCCCCTCAGTTGAGGAATGGATATAGATATTTTGGTACATCTATACAATGGAATACTACTCAGCAATAAAAAACAAGGAAATCATGAAATTTGCAGACAAATAGTAGGAACTAAAAAAGATCATCCTGAGTGAGGTATCCCAGAAGCAGAAAGACACCCTGGGTATATACTCACTCATAAGTGGATATTAGATATATGATATAGGATAAATATACTAAAATCTGTACACCTTTGGAAGCTAATCAAGAAAGAGGACTCTGACTGTGATGTTCAATCCCCATTCAGAAAGGCAAAATGGATGGACGTCAGAAGAATGAGAAGACAGGGATCAGGACAGGAGCCTACCACAGAGGCCTCTGAAAGGCTCTACCCTGCAGGGTATCAAGGCAGATGCAGAGACTCTTAACCTAACTTTGGGCAGAGTACAGGGAATCTTATGAAATTAGTGGGAGATAAAAAGACCTGGAGAGGACAGGAGAGAAACAGAATAAAAAAATCTGGGCACAGGGGTCTTTTCTGAGACTGACCCAACCAAGAACCATTCATGGAACCCCTGCACAGATGTAGCCCATGGCAGTTCAGTGTCCAAGTGGGTTCCATAGTAATTGGAACAGGGACTGTCTTTGATATGAACTGATTGAACTGCTCTCTGATTACCTCCTCCTGAGGGGGAAGCAGCATTACCAGGCCACAGAGGAAGACAATACAGTCACTCCTGGTGAGATCTGATAGAGTAGGATCAGAAGAAAGGAGAGGAAGACCTCTCCTATCAGTGGACTTGGGGAGGGGCATGCATAGAGAAGGGAGAGGAAGGTGGGATTGGGAGGGGAGGAGATAGGGAGCTACAGGGGGTATATGAAGTAAATAAACTGTAATTAATAAAAATAAAAAAATCTTTTTTAAAAATTAAAAAAAAAGATTTTGGAGGTCAAAGGACAAATTCAAGTATTGTGTACTTCCACCTTGCTTTGAGACAAAGTATCTCACTGTCCTAGAACCTGAAAAAAAGGTTAGGGTGGCTGGCTGGTGGGGCACAAGGATCTGCCTGCCAGCAATGGTGTTCAAGCTGCCTTGGGAGCAGCTTCTCTGGAATTTGATGCCTGTGCATTGGGGCAAGCCGTCCCTTGTGCTTGCACAGCAAGTACTTTACCCACCGAGCTGTCTATCCAACCAGGGCAGTGTTTTTAGCTTTTCATGTAAAAATCTTTTTTAGACATTATCCATACATCTTATTTTCCTCACTTTCACCACTATCTTCCTTCCCCTTCCTTCCTTCCTTCCTTCCTTCCTTCCTTCCTTCCTTCCTTCCTTCCTTCCTTCCTTCATCTTGGTTCTTCACAAAAGTTAAAATATAGATTTCATTTTGTCAAATAGGAGCAATAATGTTTTGCTGGGTTCATTTAATTCATTATATTTTTTAGATTTCAATTTTTGTATTTGTTATCTGTTCACATATAATCGTATAAGAGAGAAACCTTTACAGTCCAGTTTATATTTATAATTACACAGATTCATATTGCTTTTACAGGCACAATAGGATATAGAGGCAGTAGGACCCCTTTTGCAGCAGTCATTAGCAGTTTAACAAATATTTCTGTCTTCCTGCTTTCCTGCCAAAGGAGGTTTCTGGCCTCCTTGAACATGTGATGGCTACTGACCAATTAAATATGAGAAATATGAGAAAAAAGATAATAGACACACATGTAAGGATTTTATTTATTTGTTTGTTTGTTTAAATTTTCTTGATTTGGTTATTTAAAGTGGGAAGATACATCCTAAGTGTGGACAGCATGTTACAGTGAGAGCCAGAAGAAAGATCTGAGTGGAAGCACTTCGCTTTCTGCCTGTTTGCCTTCATGCTGCCTGACTGCCAGGTTATCAAGCTCACCTTCCCTGTTACAGTTTGCCCACTATTGTCACCACCAGGGTTGTTGCTGGTTTGGGTAACACCAGAACCTGACTTCTTACAGTCTTCAAGGTGGACTGCAGACTGGATGTACTCCAGGAAGCCTCAGCCTTCAACACCAGACTGGAACTCCTGAGACATCCAGACTAATGGAATGAGCAGTCACTGTGGTCTCAGTCTCCATTGTGAAGACAGTTAGTGTTGGATAGGCCAGACTGTATTGTGAAACTAATCTACCAAGCTCCTTTCTACCATACCTTTTCTATAGATGGCACTCTTCCAAAGGGCTCCCACTAATACATCAACATATATGTCACTATGATAAGATACAAATTGTAAATTTTACAAAGACTTGACAAAGTGTGAGTAACATGTAAATGATGATGAACGCATACTGTTCCACCCCACTCTTTCTCTTTTCCTCTGCCCTGAATTCTACCCTCCCACATTGACTTAATGTGTGCCCACACATGCATCATTACCCCCTAAGCTCAATCACAAGACTTGACTTTACATCTTAAAGTTGACAAAATACTTCAGACAAGTAACAATGTTTACCAAATATGTGAAGTAAGCTGGTCATTTTTCCCTTTTCCTTCTCACCCTAGTTGATGTTTGTATCGAAGACAAAATAAGAGAGCTGCACATATGACTTTAAAGCATGCTTTTCACTTAATGTTTTGCTGTCCCTTTGTTTCATAATGCTAATTATCACTGTGATGAGTGCTTATTATTTCATCAAGCTGATGTTCCATACTTTTATGACCTCTCGGTTATTATTGAGTACTCAGGCTGCATCTTATTTTTCATTATTAAAATGACAGCATAATGAGGCTTTTCATACACTCTTGCCTTTGTCTTCAAAATATTATTCATACTGTGTGCCATCAAGATGTGCCGATATGTCAAAGGAGGTGTGGACGTTCTTTTGGCTTTAAAAGGAGTTTGTAAATGAGTTTCAAAGACATTTCCCCAGGCTCACATCTGCATGTGAGGAAAGCGCATGCCTAGTTTTTGAACATATAGTGAAACACATATTTAGTTTCCTATGAGATACCTACTGTTTTCACTGCCAGAAGCTCCATTGCTCTAGTGAAAGCCCTCTTCTTCTACTCCAACCACTGTAGCATCACAGTATTTCCCTTGCTCATAATAGTCCCGCCTTCTTCAACATGAAGTTGATTGCTCTTAGCACAAGTAACATACTTCTTTGTGAGTTTTCAGGACGGTAAATAGCTAGGGTGTCAATCTCTTTTTTACACTAAGTAAATGCTATAAATTTAAAGATTTTATATCTCTCACTTGTATGCTTAATGTATGACGTTGGCTTTTCCCTGAGTCCCTTCACATACTGTTTTTTCAGAGGGGTCTTGATTTCCAGTTAATAAAATATACCTCATGTATTCTTGTTATTCTCTGTCTCACGAGCATGTTTTTATGCTCTCTCTAAGAATGCATGGACATATTCACTGGTAAATTGCATACCTCTTTCTTTCCCCATGGTGTCATCTCCCTCCTTTATGATATGCTAACAAGAATCTCCATGCGGACAAATCATATTAATATCATCGTCAGCACTAAACAAGCAGCTGTCATAAACCTGGACTAAAGAATGATGTCTGGAGGAATGTGTGGCAATCTAGAGTCTTTGAAATCAATATTAACTGGAATTTTAATTTCTACAAAGCATTCAGACTTGAATGATAAAGACCTGAAATGAGCTCTGAGTAGTGGTGTGTACTCTCCATTCTAGCACTCAGTAGGTAGAGGTAGGGGGATCACTGCGAATTGAGGCAGTCTGGGCGATACACCACATAGTGAGTTTAATTCCAGCCTGGGATGTATAGTCCGACTATTAAAAAAATAAATAAAAACTGAAACAAAAATTATTTCATTGCTCAGAGACTCTATGTGGCTCATCTTTCCATGACTTTAAAAAGACAATTAAGGCAGTTTAAGAAGAGAACTTCTTCTATTGAAGACTTTGTAGAAAAATTCACGTAAATAATAAGCACCCCTTAGAATCCAGGCCACTCACCAGATTCCACCAATATTTGCCATTCCATTAGCTCTCTACTCAGTTTCATAAGGAGCATAGGAGGTTCTCTTTCTCCCCGCCCCCCGCCTTTTCTGTTTCGTTCTTACAAGAGCTCATTGCAGGAAAAAAAAAAAAAATCTCAGACCAGTTGTACCCTGCTCCTTTGCCGCATGACACAAGCTTCTGGTGACATTCAGCTAATGAATTTTCTTCATGATTAACTACCCGTTATACGTGGCCATTATCATGGATACACGCTCAGCCCATGCCATCCCCCTTACAAGCAAGGTGGCTGTGCAAAGGCTCATTAATATAAGTGAGGCAGGACAGTATTCTTTTATGAAGTCAGAGAAAAGTGAAGCGTAAAAAATATTACTCAAATTCAAACAAATTGCTGAAACAAAAGTATGCTCTGCTGGGCCGTGATGGCTATTCTTTTATTAGAAATGGCAAAAGTTATGAAATTAGATAATGAATTCAGTATAGAAATTCTTCCCTTTTCGTATTCTTCTGGAGGCACTGGAGAGATAGTGGTGAAAAAAACAATAACAAGACAAAGAAACTCCCCACTTATTATTATTTTTAAAATTAATATTCTTATTCCTTTGCTTAGCTTGTCAGAAGCCTCTGTAGAATTTACATTCTTGGAAGCCTCTCACCATTGCTTAATCTTTAGTGACACCTGGTGGCCTAAATTACTTAAGTTGTTGCAGGAACTCTTTGATGTTGTTGTTGTTTTGTTTTTTTATTTTTAGGAACTCTTATTTGTTCATTATAGATATGTTTCATGCTCTTTAGTTGACACCTGTCCTTACTTGGCTAACATTAAAAAAACATTGCTTTCTTGTATTGCAATGTTAAGTATACATGTGTAATATGGGAGAACTGGGGAACATAAATTTATAAAATCTGTATTACTGTCTTATATTGGGACTCAAATTAAACTATTTATAATTTTGCCTCCTTTAAAAAGGAATAGGTTTTATATACTGTATTATTAAATATACTGAGCAAATTATTTGCGTACTTGTTAATCATAGGTTATGGGCTCTTTACCTCCTTGAGTATCATAATTCACTCAGCAAATGCCTTGCTAAGTATATGTGCCACATCAACACAGTGTGAGGTCTTCATCTCCCTGACGGTGTTTCCAGCCCCCACTACTTCCCAAGGACACGGTGCTGCAAAGGTCTCTCTCCTTTCTGTCACCTGTGGGCCCTGAGGGGAATGGTTTTTCTTTGACTCACTCTCCCTTCAGGATGCTTGTACATTGAATGATGGCCTGAAACCTCCAGGTCAACATGTTGATGATTTTTTTTCTTCTATGCAAGCAATTTAAAATATTGATGGAAATCTGCTGTAGCTTTATACCTGCCGATGTATTTTGTAATGAAAATCTTATTGGGTCTCACACTAGCTTCCTATCTCTGTTTGGAAAAGAACAAATTCTTCCAGCATACATATTATTTGTGAGAAGTATACTTTTAGCCTTAGCTTGCACAGGAAGGTTCTTTGAACTCTTCAAATCAATCATAATTTTCAAAACCCTCCACCATCCCACATGTATTTTTTTTTCATTAATCACTACTTCTACCTTTCTGAGTCTAGAAAATCCTGCTTGATTCTCACAGTTCATTTTGCATTACTTCTCCATTAAAACCTAAGCTGAACACATAGTGTACAGTAAATTTCTCTAATATACCAGCACACAAATTTCACTTCATACTTTCCAATAACAATCTAATTTTCCTTGAGATTTGCTACTTACCTTTGTCTGACACTATCATCTCGTGATAAAAAGAAGTAATTAACTAAAACATTTGTAAAGTTTATTTGTACCTTGACAATTCATATCTACAAACCATTTGTTTCTCATCAGAAAATAGGTATAAGAGAAGTTATTATTGCTGCTAGTGTGGATACAAGTAACACTCTTATGAGTCCATGTCTAACGTGAGGGCATGCGTGACTTTCAACTGTACTTGTTGTTTTGTAGAGATCATAAGCAAAGCCCTCACTGAACATTCTTGAAAATCAGTTTCAGGCAGCAACATGAGTCTAAGAGACAATAAACAATGGAAAGAAGGCACGGCAGGCACAGAAGTGGTGCTAGATATTCTAAGAAGAGGGATGGAATAATAGGGAACTAAAATACCCAGTGAACTGTCATTTTCTACATTCTTTCTCTCTGTATGTCTCTCTTCACTTTGATATGCCATGAAGCCTTTAAGATATCAGCTCTGGAAATGTAATTTTTAAAGGAACACAGATGCTGGCCTTGCAGGACAGAAGCAGAATTCAAAAGGTCACTGCTAGAATGAGAATTAGAACATAAGCTGGACTGACCCACTGTGTAAGGAAGGAGAGAGAAGGAGAGAGCTGTACTAAACAGGGATGTGCAACAAAGGAACAGGATGTGCTTTCAGGTTTGAAACGTGAGTTAGTAGACTTGGCACAAGGAGATCCTGTCTGTACTGAATTCTTCAGAGTGTGTGTGTATGTTATATATGTATGTACACACATGCATGTACAAAGGCATGCATTACTTATAATTTAGACATTTATCCTAAGATATTTTTGGCTTCTGAGTTATGTAATGATCATCATAAACAGTGACATAATTTCACTACTTAGAAACATATCACAAGATTCAACACATAGAGATTCAACACATACAATAAATGTTTTAAAGAATCAGTGTTTTAAACTTTAAGTGCCACATGCACCTGAGCTCAATACATTTGCTCCTAAGCCTACAGCCTTGCTTCTGTCTTTCACTTTTCGATTTCCCATAATGTATTCTAGGGTGCCTTACAAAAACAGAGGTGGTTAAACAAACCCCAAGAGACCAAAGAAGATAAACCAAGGAGAAGAAACAAAACATACCGGACAATGAACAAGTTGCTGCACTTTTAGGTCAAGACAGTACAACAAAAATCCATGTCCCAACTCCAGACCTCATGAGTAGAAATAGAATAGGTCAGCAGTAAATCGGGGCAGATAGATTTTCCTGAAATTCTGCAGTGATCAATGTCTCGAAGTGATTATCATAAACATGTTTTGTTTAAGAACATAGACACGCTCAGAAAGCAGAGGCAGCAGATGACTGTGAGTTCAAGGCCAGCCTGGTCTATAATAACATGGGCAATACAAACCAGAGTGTTGAGTTTAGCGGTCATTATTTTCCTACCTATATATTTTAAATGTTTTGAGCACATTATGGATTTTATTCCAATGTTGTTTATTTTTAAAGTATCTTCAGTTCAGTTCACTACCCATTCTCCTTCTCCTCACCAATGCTTTTAAAATATTCTTTTCAACACTATTTTCTTGTATTTCCTTTACATAGTGAATTCTCACCTACTTTTACATTCTCATGCATTATCACTGATTATTTATTTATGTACTCAATTTGATACTGTAAAATACAGTCTTATGTTATCAAAGCAACCCACCATTCTTGCTACGGCACCGAAGATGATTTGAAAACCCTCGGATTCCTGCCTCTACCTCCAAGTGCTTGAGTGAGAGGCATAGGCCACATCATCAAATTTTGATTCCATTATAACAATAATTTCACTGTGACCCGCAATATGTAATAGTGCATATGATATTTGATTTTCTTATCTTTCAGGTAAAAAGATTCTTTAGGCCTCCAGAGCAGTACAGGGGGCAGCCAAAATGCTCAGTTGATCCCACTGGCAACACAGAGAGGACTCACATGAAAGTGCAGCAACATCGAGAACAGCATTACTCCATACAGCACATAGAGTATACATTTTAGATACCAATGGGGGGGGGGGGTAGGCTAAATTCCGGTTTCAGTTTCTATTACATTCCTAATGACTCAGTTTCCTCATCTAGAGAATAAAGATTGCGGCTTTTTCTTACTCATAGATGTGGTAATATTAAATACCAGCATAGGTGAGCTGTTTTTCGATGGGCTCTTGTCATATAGCAAGCCTTCTGTAAATGGTGGTTTCACTGATTGGACTCCCAATCAGTGGGGACACTGTTCTTTCTTCTATCGTTGTCAAAATGATTAGAGATCACTTACTGTGTCTCTTCCTCAGTTAAAAATTACATTATAATAAAGTAAGATTCATTGAATTGATACAGTCTCCTCTTAAGCAATCTAAGCACTTGCTGGAGCCACATTCATTTTAATAAATTCTGTGAAGCATCTACATAATTAATATTTATTAAGCACCCAGCATGGAAGAGGCAGCATTCGAAAGAAATGGAGAGAGCTTGAGTCTGAGGAGATCTGGGTAATATGATCCTTCATCTACATTGTAATTTTAATCAAGAATTCCAATTGTGCATCTAGTGAGGTCTAGTGAGGATTTTAACAGCTATAGAAGAATTTCCCTAAATGACAATAGACTCTTCCATTCCCCTCAGGCAATTTGAGATTATGTTAAATGTAGGGAGGAAAACAGAGCTTGGGTTACATAAACATCTTCCTGAGTTTATTTATTTTTTATTTTTTTCCATAATTTTATTTTTCTCATTAGTTACATTTTGTTAATTCTGTATCCCAGTTGTATCCCTCATTCCCTCCCCAGTCCCACCCTCCCTCCCTCATCTCCTCCCTGCCCCTTTCCAAGTTCACTAGTAGGGGGGACCTCCTCCCCTTTCATATGACTCCTTTTTGTCAGGTATTTTCAGGACTGGCTGCAAAGTCCTCCACTGTGGCCTAACAGTACTGCTCCTCCCTTGGGAGGTGGGGAGGTCAAAGAGCCAGTCATTGAGTTCCTGTTAGAAATAGTCCTTGTTCCCCTTACTATGGGAAACCAATTGATTACTGAGCTATCACGGGTCACATCTGAGCAGAGGTTCTAGGTTTTATCCTCTCATGGTCTTTGGTTGAGTGTCCATCTCAGAAAAGACCCTGTGCCCAGATACGTTTGGTCCTTGTGGAGCTCCTATCCTTTCCACATCAAACTCCCCTTCTTTCATATGATTCCCTGCACTCTGCCGAAGGTTTGGTTGTGAGTCTTGGTATCTATTTTGGAGTACTGCTAGGTAGAGTCTTTCAGATGCTTTCTGCGGTAGACTCCTGTCATACGTTCAATGCATAGCCCATTTGTCTTTCTAAATGAGGATAGATCATCATAGGTAAGAGGTTGGTTCTAAGCAGTGGGTATGCTACCTACAATCCACAAGCTGTTCTTCAGAGACAAGGCAAGTGGGTGAAAAGTTTGAGGTCAGAAGCAAGGAGCCCTTCTTTTAATGAAGATGCTAAGGATAAATCAAGTTGCCTATGTGCCTTTCAGAAAATTATTCAAGCAGTTGTGGCTTCAGTTATTTCCTCTTTAAAATTGAAATTAAAATATGTATGTAGCAGGGATATTACCTTACACAGAATATTAGTAGTATTCATTTTAGCGATTTAAAATTATTTCAAAATATTACTATATTTATATGCTCATCCTAGCTTACCTGAATTATTTGAATATTTTAAGGGAAATCAATGTTTTGTGGAACCATAAAATTTCATATTGGTCATAGGAAGAGTTGGTGCCCACACAGAAAAGTAACTTCAAAGTGTTTTGAATTTGTGGCATACAGCTTGGCTATGGGGCAAGGCTGATGTGTTCCCATCCATAATAAATGACCCGCAGGACGAAGAAGGATAATCATCCTTGCAGTAGCTGGCTTTGTAAGGTGATTCACCTTTCTGCTTGAGAGACTTTTTGCCAATGCATATTTAGGGGAATGGGAACTATACAGAGATGAAAGCACATCAGACATTTATCTCAAGAGTTTCATTTTCTAAGGAAGAGCAGGTGTATCGCGCAATTTCTCACAGGGGCAAATGCTTCTCTAAAGTCTCTGTCAGTGTTTCTGGAGATAGTGTGGGAGAGATAGCATGGAATAGATAGCTCAAAAAAATATTGCATTTAAAGAAACTAGGCTAGGCAATACATTTCTTATAAGACTAAATGCCCCAGAAACAATCAAATTGTTGTGAACAAAAGAAAAATACTACAGGAGACAGTACTAAAAAAATGACAAAGATTCAATCTAAAACATCTTTAAATCACAGTTAAAAACTCACTGATTATTGCTTCTATCTGTGAGTCATATGTCTCTCTTTTCTAAAGTCATTCTACCTTTGCTATGTGCACAGCATGTGCTCAGAAACTCCAGAAATAGCTGCAGCTACCATTTACTTTTGTTGTCACACCTGTATAGTTACCAAACATCTAACAAAGATACATAATACCTCAAGTGCAAAGCAGGCGCTTTTCAATGATTAAATAACATGGAAAGCATCTTTCTCCATATGAAGACAGTAGTTTTCAAATGCACATTACCTGTGAAATTCTTCCAAAGAAACATGAGTTTAATAGGAAGTCATTGTACACAGAACCCCGACCAGGGTTATACTAATTGCTTTCCATGCATTGATTTATGACATCATCAAAATTTTTAAGGAGTTAGAATATTAATATTAAAATATTAAATATATCTGATGAAAATGGGGCTCTGAATGTCTCAGTAAACTAGAATTCAGTTACTATTGAACACTGGTCAAACAAAGGCAATCTGTTTCAAGATACTTTAATTTTAACAATTCCCAAATATTTGTGATTTGAAAAGGTATCTAATAATAATCGGCATGTTTTAAAGTGGACAGACAGGTATATTTAGTCATGCCGTATTTAGTATCTGCTAAAAGTCATGTCATGGGTAATCACTAGATGTACAGAGGAGGCTAGTTCCTGTTTTTAGGAGGCTTCCATCACAGTAGAAAACACAAATGAAACAATGAACAGTCTTAAAACAGGAGCCTGGGTATTTTGATCATTGGCTCTGGATGCCCGTTTCAAAGATGATCTTTCCACATCCTGATAGCCCCAACACAACATTTAATTCCGGAAGTCACCAATTAGCTGCTTAATCTCAATCAGGGGGCTTGCCTTTGAACCAAAGGTCTGAACAGTTCTAGTTTACAAGCTCTGCTTACCATATTTCCTCTGTGACTCCCTGCCACTTCTAGAACACTAGGCTACGCCCATCTTTTACATAGATTATTTTCCAACACACCCACTCTGCTTTTTCAAATTCTCACTCCCCTCTCTCTATGATTTTCTTCCGCATCTAATGGATTATGGAATTTTTCCTTGTCTCTCTTTTAAATCGTGTTGTGCTTCCTTATTGCTCCAGCAGTTGTGCAGCCCTGTCCTCAGCACCATGAGGTTTCCCATAATGTACCTGCATATTTTCTGAAACCTCTTTGAGTACAAATACTCCAAATAAGAAAAAGAAAAAATGCATTTCCAAATGTTGTCCTGAAAAATTATGCTCTCTTGATTTAGACCTATTAACCATTAGACCTCAATTCAAGTTTTTCAAACCTCATATATTTTCATCCCTCCCAGTGCTAAATCAGATGTATTATTAAATCATATCAGTGTGCTCTTTCTGCTATTTAAGCATCAGAATTCTTTAGGATGTGTTAAGTGATTAGAGAATCTCTTACACTAGGCTCTCATTCTTGTAGGTTCACTGATTCCACTGCTATACATGCTCATTGTGGGCCATTATATATGACATGAATCTTCTTGAGTCCTTATTTTGGTTATGTTTTGGCACTCATATATGCTTTGTTCTTTATCTTCCTTAACGCAAAATTTCAAGATCCAAATCAATTGATACAGCTGAGGAGTCTTTCCCCATCTTAGATAGCAGAATAAATCAAACATCATATCAGATATGCTTATGTAGCAATCCTAGAATGTAGACTTTGATTTTGATGTCATGTTCTCCATATATTGAATGAATGATCAAAGAGGGGCAGCTTTAAATTATAAAGCATCCTCAGACACTAGCATATATTCTGCACTAAAATTGACATGTAAACACTTGGTAGGAAGACCATGCCTGTACCTGTGTTATTTAAATCCAAAATGACAAAGTATGCAATGTATAAATATTTAACTATCTTAGACTACAATTCTTGCTTGCATATTTTTGAAAGCAAATGGTATTTATTATTTTTTACATCTTTACCTGTATCCATACTTAATAGTATAAACAGGCTTCTGTTTGGACTTGCTCTATGCTCAACTTTCTTTAGTTTAATCTCTACGGAAAATGTAGTTTGAATCTGATGAGTTCAGATAATGCTCTTCCTTTTCTTAAAACACTATTCATTCTCTAAGTGACACTAAAACTTTTCCACAGCTTACTTTGTTCTGGGCTCTACTAATCTCTTCACAGTTGTATCTTGCTCTACTATCAATTCTCTCCACCAAAAATATATATTTATATTTGAGTCCCATCATAATTATTTAATGTACTTCTTATATGAAACTTTGAATAGTGCCTATTTTACACATGTTTAAAGATATATTTCCCTATCATACTACTTCAAATATTTTATAGTCCTTAAGATAAGGAGTGTCTTAAGCATAAAAAGTTTTATGACTAACCCTATATTTTCCACTCCTGAAAAACTAGGTTGCAGTCCTTTTCCTGGCTTCCATAACTCCTTGTTCTTGCCATTGTCATAAGCCTCCTGGGTTTATTTTTCCATTCTCCTTTCTTACCTCTATATTTCACCAAGCATAAACATGACTGAGTTTTTCTACTATTGCATTTCTAATAATGTTTCCAAAACTTACTTGCTCTATGATACAAAGTACTCATTAATTGAAGAGTTGTTGAAGAGACAGAATGAATTGTTGTTTAGACCTGTGACTCAGGCAAATGGTTAAGAACATCATGGAATCTAAGACCAATGAATCTCAAACGTTTATCCAAATGTAAGCAATGAAGACTTAAGCCAGAGGCAATTCTGTATACTTTGCAAAGTGTGAATGAGAGAGAGACAGAGAGAAAAAGAGAGAGGGGAGATCTAAATCTGCAGTGGGAATGAAAATCCCTTTGGTGCAACAGACCTTGGTTTTGTAAGTTCTTATCATTTTAGAAATTTGTGGCTTTCCAAAATACTTAAGCAACCATATGTTCTTATTCATAAAGATAAAGACAGATTTGCCATGAAAAAAAGAAAAATAAGACAGGAATTGGGAGTTCGAACTTGAATGAGTATTGTCCTTTTTTATGTTGGCTTTTTCCACAAAACATGGAAAGAATTTAGATTTTTATCCAAGAACTCGAATGAGTTACTTCTATTTAATCACTAAGAAGACAAGCTTCCTCTTTTATTGAAAAAAAAAATACTCAGCTTATTGTTCCTTCTGGTTTATCTCCTCCACTACTAAAATGTGTATTTTTAAAATTAATTTTTAAAAACAGTAACTGTAAATTCTCCAATATTATCTTTCTCCAACTCAGGTATGGACCCGCTTCTCACCAATTAGACAATTCACCTTCTTTCCATAAACTTAGCACATATGTTAAGCTAGATTCATAGCCATACAGTGCAGAACTGTAGCCAGAATGATTAGAAGAAAGATGTACACTGTACAGTTGAAATACTGGATGGTAATGTGTAAGTTTTAAACAACAGGTTATACAAATCACAAAATAACAACAAGGTATGCTTAAAGTATAAATTCAGAAGTTCATTTGACAAGGAAAGTTTCCTCTAAGGCTAGGTTTGTTGGGAGTCTATATCATATTAATTGGGAAGTGTACCTTGTTTAATCCAATTGTATTAACAATCTCATTTATGCTTCATAATCATCTCACATCTCTCTCTACTAACTTAAATATCTGCTCTGATTTCTCTGAAATACCCACCTCATTTGGGATCATGGATCCATATCTCTCTCATCTTTCCTCCTGTCATTTCCTAACTCTGATCCCATTGCCTCTCATTAATATGGTGGTAGTATCACCACATTGGTCTCAATAAAAGAAGTCAGGATAATTGTTCCCATCTGAAGACCAAATATTGAATCACATATGCATAAATTGCAATGTAGTTAAAGTTTCCAAGGATAAGGATAGAGATCTCCTCTTGTTGAGGAGGCATTATCTGCCCTGCTATAGAATCCAGCTCATACTATGTCAAATTATGGTTATTATGAAAGCTAGGCTTTTTCCAAACTACACACTTATCTACTGTGACTCCAAACAGCAGACTCTTATCTATTATCTGTGATATGTAGACACTGCTTCAAACCCCACTCTGTAATGATATAAAAACACCGGGAAATTTAATGTGCATGTATTTCTACTGTCAGTCTCCCAAATAGTTTTTTGGTTTTGCCTACAGTCCGTCTGCCAGCTCTAAACTGTAGAGAAGTGAGTTGTTTCCTGGAAAACTGTGTCTGTGTGCTTTCTCCAGGCAGTCAAAAGATATTCATGTCAGCATGATTTACATTGCAGACAAATCTTGGCACCCAGTTAGTTTCCTGTTGGCAAAATGATAGCGTAATATACATCATTCTTATCTTAAATGTTTCTGAAAGTCAGTCAGTCAACAAGCTTTATTGAGAGACTAAAAATGCACTTCACATAAGTCAATGTACTGTAAATGAATAAGATAATCACCCAAATGTCAAAAATATTAATATTAAATAATATTAATATGCTTATTAAAGGAAAATTTTCACAAATGTACATATTGTAAAAATTAAACACACACACATACACACATAATGTGACTATAGGACAAAACTACAAAATATTGATCTGGAGCCTTAAAAATGACCTCTGATTTAAGACTCTCACTATGTGAACCATTGCATCATCCTCTTTCTATCTTTCCCACTAAGGCACACAAATACAAGCATTAACGTAAAGAGTATTTTCAATGAACCAAAAAATTAATTTCTATATGTAAAATACAGAAAAGTAGTATAAACATAATGTGCAAAAACAGCCTAACTAGTGTGTATAAGAAGCCTCATTTGTCTTAGAATACATACAAAAATGTTCAAAGGCAATTTTGAATTTATTATTCTTTTACTTGATGGCCCATTTTCATAGTATCTTTCCTAGCTAGCATGTGTCCAAACTCCTCTAACCATTTAACATATAACAGCACATCAGGTATAACTGTTACTGGGATGCTTCTCATTTTCATATAATGTTAAAGTCCATGTTTGCACACTTTTAGACAATGCAGAAATTACCACTTCAGTGACAGACTGCCATTCAAATGACATGGTTATCTATCCGTGTTGTCTACTGTATCTTATACAAGCTCAAGGCTGTATCCCATCTGCTATCTAGAACACACTCTAGAGACTATTCATGCTCTTCCATTAAACAGAAGCATATAGACTTTATACATTGATTCTTCAGGACAGGAGCCTACCACAGAGGGCCTCTGAAAGTCTCTACCTGGCAGTGTATCAAACACGGTGAGACCCATAGCCAAACTTTGGGCAGATTACAGGGAATATAAAGAAGGGGAAGATAGAAAGACTGGTTGGAAAGAGGAGCTCCACAAGGAGAGCAACAGAACCAAAAATTATGGACACAGGGGTCTTTCTTGAGACTCATACTCCAACCCAGGACCATTCATGGATATAACCTAGAACTCCTGCACAGAGGTAGCCCATGTCAGCTCAGGGTCCAAGTGGGTTCCCTAGTAAGGGGAACAGGGACTGTCTCTGACATGAACTCAGTGGCTGGCTCTTTGATCACCTCCCCCAGAGAGAGGAGCAGACTTACCAGGCCACAGAGGAAGAAAATGCAGCCAGCCCTAATAGGCTAGGGTCAGATGGAAGGAAAGAAAGACCTCCCCTATCATTGGACTTGGAGAAGGGAATGGGAGGAGATGATGGAGGGAGGGTGAAATTGGGAGGGCATGAGGGAGGGGCTACAGCTGAGATACAAAGTGAATAAACTGTAATTAATATAAAATATAAAAATAAAAAAATGTAGTTGAAAAAAATGATGAAAATATCAATTATGTAAGGAATAGGAGAAATTAAGTATCTTAAATCAACATCACCAGCATCTATCCTTTGCTAAATTGTGGTGTTAAGTATCTAATTCAGTGTTTTTCTTTTTTTTTTTTTAATTTTTTTATTTATTTTTTATATCATTTTTTTATTTATTTTATTTTTTTTATCAGTTACATTTTATTAACTCTATCCCAGCCGTGTCCCGATCCCTCATTCCCTCCCAGTCCCTCCCTCCCTCCCTCCCTCATCTCCACCGTGCCCCTTTCCAAGTCCACTGATGGGGGGGACCTCCTCCCCATTCATCTGATCCTGTTTTATCAGGTATCTTCAGGACTGGCTGCAAAGCCCTCCTCTGTGGCCTAACAGGACTGCTCCTCCCTTCGGGGGTGGGGAGACCAAAGAGCCAGTCATCGAGTTCCTGTTAGAAATAGTCCCTGTTCCCCTCACTTTGGGAAACCAATTGGTTACTGAGCTACCACAGGCTACATCTGAGTGGAGGTTCTAGGTTATATCCATACATGGTCCTTGGTTGAATGTCAGTCTCAGAAAAGACCCTGTGCCCAGATATATTTGGTCCTTGTGGAGCTCCTATCCTTTCCCCATCAGACTAACTCCCCTTCTTTCTTATGATTCCCTGTACTCTGCCAAAGGTTTGGTCATGAGTCTTTGCTTTGAAAACACTGCTAGTTAGAGTCTTTCAGATGCGCTCAGTAGACTCCTGTCATACGTTCAATGCACATCCCATCTGTCTTTCTAAACGAGGATTGATCATCTTACCCCATGTCCGCTCAATTGATTATCTTTTTTAGGTGTATAGATTTCATTATGTTTATCATATCTTATAGGTCTATATAAGTGAGTATATCCCATGTTTGTCTTTCTCCTTCTGGGATATTTCACTCAGAATGATCTTTTCTAGATCCCACCATTTGCCTGCAAATTTCATGATTTCCTCCTTTTTGATTGCTGAGTAGTATTCCATTGTATAAAAATACCACAATTTCTATACCCATTCCACCGTTGATGGACATCTGGGTTGTTTCCAGGTTCTGCCTATTACAAATAGAGCTGCTATAAACATGGTTGAGCAAGTGTCCTTTTTGTGTACTTGAACAAACTTTGGGTATATACCTAGCAGTGGTATAGCTGGGTCTGGAGGAAGCACTATTCCTATTTGTCTTAGAAAGCGCCAGATAGCTTTCCAGAGTGGTTGTACCAGTTTACATTCCCACCAGCAGTGGAGCAGGGTTCCCCTTTCTCCACAACCTCTCCAGCATGTGTTATCGCTTGAGTTTTTCATCTTGGCCATTCTGATGGGTGTAAGGTGATATCTCAGGGTCGTTTTGATTTGCATTTCCCTGATGGCTAAAGAGGATGAGCATTTCTTTAAGTGTTTTTCTGCCATTCGATATTCCTCTGTCGAGAATTCTCTGTTTAGCTCTGTTCCCCATTTTTTAATTGGATTACTTGGATTGCTGCTTTTCAGCTTCTTTAGTTCTTTGTATATACTGGATATTAGTCCTCTGTCAGATAAAGGGTTAGTGAAGATTCTTTCCCAATCTGTAGGCAGTCGTTTTGTTTTGATGACGGTATCCTTTGCTTTACAGAAACTTTTCAGTTTCATGAGGTCCCATTTATTGATTGTTGCTCTTAGAGCCTGTGCTGTTGGTGTTCTGTTCAGGAAGTTGTCTCCTGTGCCAATGAGTTCTAGGCTGTTCCCCACTTTTTTTTCCAATTGATTTAGGGTATCTGGTTTTATGTTGAGATCCTTGATCCACTTTGACTTTAGTTTTGTGCAGGGTGATAAATATGGATCTATTTTCATTTTTCTGCATGTAGACATCCAGTTGGTCCAGCACCATTTGTTGAAGATGCTGTCTTTTTTCCATTGAATGAAATTGGCTTCTTTGTCGAATATCGAGTATTCATAGGTGTGTGGATTTATTTCTGGGTCTTCTATGCGGTTCCATTGATCCTCCTTTCTGTTTCTATGCCAGTACCATGCAGTTTTTATTACTGTTGCCCTGTAGTACAGCTTGAGATCAGGAATGGAGATACCTCCAGATGATCTGTTGTTGTACAGGATCGTTTTGGAGATTCTGGGTTTTTTGTTTCTCCATATGAAGCTGAGAATCTTTTTTTCAAGGTCTGTAAAGAATTGAGTTGGTATTTTGATGGGAATTGCATTGAATCTGTAGATTGCTTTTGGCAGTATGGCCATTTTCACAATGTTAATCCTACCAATCCATGAGCACGGGAGATCTTTCCATCTTCTGATATCTTCTTCGATTTCTTTCTTCAGAGACTTGAAGTTTTTCTCAAACAGGTCTTTCACTTGCTTGGTTAGGGTCACACCAAGGTACTTTATGTTATTAGTGGCTATTGTGAAGGGTGTTGTTTCCCTAATTTCTTTCTCAGCCTTTTTGTCTTTGGTATATAGGAGGGCTTCTGATTTTTTTGAGTTGATTTTGTATCCTGCCACTTTGCTGAAGGTGTTTATCAGCTGAAGGAGTTCTCTGGTTGAATTTTTGGGGTCGCTCATGTATACTATCATATCATCTGCAAATAGTGACACTTTGACCTCTTCCTTTCCGATTTGTATCCCCTTGATCTCCTTTAGTTGTCTTATTGCTCTGGCTAGGACTTCAAGTACTATGTTGAAGAGATATGGGGACAATGGACAGCCTTGTCTTGTCCCTGATTTCAGTGGGATTGATTTAAGTTTCTCTCCATTGAGTTTGATGTTAGCTATAGGCTTGCTATATATTGCCTTTACTATGTTTAGGTATGTGCCTTGTATCCCTGATCTCTCCAAGACTTTAAACATGAATGGGTGTTGGACTTTGTCAAATGCTTTTTCGGCGTCTAAGGAGATGATCATGTGGTTTTTCTCCTTCAGTTTGTTTATGTAGTGGATTACATTGATGGATTTCCGTATGTTGAACCACCCTTGCATGCCAGGGATGAAGCCTACTTGGTCATGGTGGATGATATCTTTGATGTGTTCTTGGATTCGGTTTGCAAGTATTTTATTGAGTATTTTTGCGTCAATGTTCATAAGAGAGATAGGCCTAAAGTTCTCTTTTTTTGTTGGGTCTTTGTGTGGTTTAGGTATTAAGGTGACTGTGGCTTCATAGAATGAGTTTGGTAGTGTTCCTTCTGTTTCTATTTTGTGGAATAGCTTGAGGAGAATTGGAGTTAGCACTTCTTTGAAGGTCTTGTAGAATTCTGCGCTGAAGCCATCTGGTCCAGGGCTTTTTTTGGAGGGGAGACTGTTAATGACTGCTTCGATTTCCTTGGGAGATATAGGGCTATTCAGTCTTTCTACCTGATGTTGACTTAGTTTTGGTAGATGGAATCTTTCAAGAAAATTATCCATTTCATTTAGATTCTCAAATTTTGTGGCATATAGGCTTTTGTAGTATGACCTAATAATTGTTTGGATTTCCTCAATGTCTGTGGTTATGTCCCCATTTTCATTTCTGATTTTGCTGATCTGGATAGTTTCTCTCTGCTTTTTAGTTAGTTTGGCTAAGGGTTTGTCTATCTTGTTGATTTTCTCAAAGAACCAGCTTTTTGTTTCATTGATTCTTTGGATAGTTTTATTTGTTTCTAGTTGATTGATTTCAGCCCTTAGTTTGATTATTTCCAGCCGTCTGCTCCTTTTGGGTGTATCTGCTTCTTTTTGTTCTAGGGTTTTCAGTTGGGCCATTAAGTTGTTTGTATGTGATGTTACGAATTTCTTCTTGCAGGCACTTAGTGCTATAAATTTTCCTCTGAGCACTGCTTTCAGTGTGTCCCATAAATTTGGGTATGTTGTGCCTTCCTTTTCATTGAATTCTAGGAAGTCTTTAATTTCTTTCTTTATTTCTTCCTTAACCCAGCTGTCATTGAGTAGTAAGTTGTTTAGTTTCCATGTGCGTGTCGGCTTTTTGTTGTTTCTGTTGTTGTTGAGGTCGAGCTTTAGTCCATGGTGGTCAGATAGTATACAAGGGATTATTTCAATCCTTTTGTATCTGTTGAGGCTTGCTTTGTGGCCCACTATATGGTCTATTTTGGAAAAGGTTCCATGGGGTGCTGAAAAGAAGGTGTACTCTTTTGAGTTTGGGTGAAATGATCTGTAGACGTCTATTAGGTCCATTTGATTTAGGGATTCTGTGAGTGCTTTTATTTCCCTATTTGGTGTCTGTCTAGTTGATCTGTCCCTTGGTGAGAGTGGAGTGTTGAAGTCTCCCACTATTAAGGTGTTAGGATCAATGTATGATTTAAGCTTTAATAATGTTTCATTTACGAATGTCGGTGCTCTTGTATTTGGGGCATAGATATTCAAGATTGTGATGTCCTTTTGGTGGATTTTTCCTTTGATGAGAATATAGTGGCCCTCCTTATCTTTTTTCATTAACTTGGGTTGAAAGTCTATTTTATTAGATATTAGGATGGCTACTCCAGCTTGTTTTCTGGAACCGTTTGCTTGAAAAACAGTTTTCCAGCCCTTTACTCTGAGGTAGTGTTTGTCTTTGTTGCATAGGTGTGTTTCTTGGATGCAACAGAATGTTGGATCCTGTTTCCTTAACCATTCTGTTAGCCTGTGTCTTTTTATTGGTGAGTTGAGTCCATTGATATTGATAGATAATAGTGACCAATGCATGTTAGTTCCTTTTGTAATGGAGTCGATGATCTAACCCTGATTCATTGCTTGTTTTCTTTTCATTTTTGTTGGGATATTATCTGTATGCCCTGTTTTCTTGGGTGAATTTGTTTTCATTGGATTGGAGTTTTCCTTCTAGTATCTTCTGTAGGGATGGTTTGCTGTGTAGATATTGTATAAATTTAGTTTTGTCATGGAATATTTTGTTTTCTCCATCTATGTTGATTGAAAGCTTTGCAGGGTATAGTAGTCTGGGTTGACATTTGTGATCTCTTAGAGTCTCCAAGATACTTGCCCAGGCCCTTCTGGCTTTCATAGTTTCGGATGAGAAGTCCGGCGTGATTCTGATAGGTCTACCTTCATATGTTACTTGGCCTTTTTCCCTTGCTGCTTTTAATATCTTTTCTTTGTTCTGTAGATTTAGTGTTTTGACTATGATGTGACGTGATGTGTTTCTTTTCTGGTCTAGTCTATTTGGAGTTCTGTAGGCCTCTTGTATATTTATGGACATCTCTTTCTTTAAGTTGGGAAAATTTTCTTCTATGATTTTCTTGAAAATATTTTCTGGACCTTGGAGTCTGGAGTCTTCTTTTTCGTGAATTCCTATTATTCTTAGATTTTTTCTTTTCATAGCATCCTTGATTTCTTGGATATTTTGTGATTGGAACTTTTCTGATTTTACTTTTTCTTTGAGAGAAGTATCCATTTCTGCAAGTGTGTCTTCAGCTCCAGAGATTCTCTCTTCCATCTCTTGTATTCTGTTGGTGATGCTTACTTTTGTGGTTCCTGATCTTTTCTCCAAGTTCTCCAGCTCAAGGGTTTTCTCATTTTGTGTTTTCTTTATTGATTCTAATTCTGTTTTCATGCCTTGCACCATTTCTTTCATGTGTTTGAATTTGGATTCCTGTCTCTCTACGATGGCCTCTATTTCTTTTTTCATTTCCTTCTTATATGCCACTAATTTTTCCTCTACTTGTGTATCTATTTGTTTGGCTATGTTTGCCTGTGTTTCTTTAAGGATATTGTCTATTTCTTCTTTCTTTGCCTCCAATTGACTGGCCATCTCTTTGAAAGACTTGTTCATTTCCTCCTTATGAGCCTCAAATAATTGGGCAAGCATGGCTTTAAAATCATTTTCCTGTGCTTCTGCTGAATTGGTGTATCCATCGATTTTGGGGTTTGCTGGTGAAGTCATGATGTCCTGATTTATGTTGGAAGTGTTCTTTCGCCTACCTCTGGCCATTGGCTTATCTGAAACCTTCCCTGTTTGTTTTTGGATTCTGCAGATCAGACTGGTGCTGTCTCTCTCTGGTGTCTGGAGAGTTCTTCAGGAAGCTGAGCACTCTCAGCGTGTGCTGAGGACTAGCTGTACCTGTGGGAGGAAAGTACGCAGGCGCAAACGGGGCAAATGCAAGCGTGTGTGTGCGCGCGCGCGCGTGTGTGTCTGTGTGTGTAAGTGTGCGTGGATGAGTTTCTCGAGGGACAGAGTGATGGCTAATGTTGAACCCTTGAGTGTGTGGGAGGGGCTCTGTACTGTATATGTCGCAGGCGCTAATGATGATCGCAGCGCAATTTCTGGTATTAACTGTCTTAGCTCCTCAATCAGGCCCACAGGGCAGGAACTTCAATGTCCCTAGTGCCCCTCTGTTTCCCAAAGTGGGTATGTGGGTGGGAGGGGGGTTCGATGCCTGGCTTCTGATTTAGAAGGACCCAGGATCTGGGGAACTGCAGATTCTCAAGGGTGCACTCACTTACAGGCAGGTCTCTTGGCCGAGATCGTGGTATCCGGGGCTCTCTGCTCTCTGGTTTGGCCCTGCTTCTTTGATGTGTTCCGCCAGTTCTGTGCTGCTGTCACTGCCAGGTTCTGAGGTCTTGCTGCAGCTGGAGATTTCAGGGTGGTCACTTCAGCAGGGATGGGGTAATCAGGCTCTCTGTTCTCTGGTTTGGCCCTGGTTAGTCTTAAACTGGAGGGCTGTGGTGCCCCGCCAGTTCAGTACTGCTCCGCTGCCACGTCCTGCTGTAACTGGAGACTGGCTTGCTAGTCCCAATGCTTTCTGGGAAGTCCTGGGATCTCTTCGTTGTGCTCTCCAAGCTTGGGAGGCCCAGTGCCTGGTGTGTCCAGGTTGTATGACGTTTCTGCCTGGTTTCGGTGAGTATATAGCGTATTCTCTGTCACTGTGGGATTGGGCGGGTCGTACGTCGCGCCCTGGGAGGATGGTGCAGCCGCTGCGCGAATCTGGGACTCCGGGGTACGTACTGCTGGCTTTTGTCTGCCGCTAAAGTGGTTGGGGCTCCGTCTCAGCGGTTGTATACCCCAGGCAGTTAGGTCTGCGCTGAGAAAGATGAGTCCGCTGTGCCGCTGTGCCGAGGAGGAAGGAGGTCTGGGGGAAGGGAGTGCAGCAAGAACAAAGGATCTTTTCTCTCCCTCCCCAAGCAAGTCTCCGGGTGACCGGAGGCCAAAGTTTTCACCTCCTGCGATGTTCTCTGGTGTTCAGAAAGCCTCGCTGTGGTTTTCCTGGGTTGGGGGTCCTTCCATTCTCCAACTCAGAAGATCAGGTATCCCACTGCTCAGAAACTGTGTGTGCTAGTCGCCATCTTGGCTCCCCCGACCCTAATTCAGTGTTTTTCAATCTTCCTAATGCTACAACCCTTTAACACAGCTCCTCATGCTGTGGTGACTCGTATGATAAATCTTTTTTCATTGCTACTTCATAACTGTAATGTTGATTTTGTTTTGAATTGTAATGTAATGAATTGTAATCTGATACGTATGACCCACAGATTGAGAACCATAACCACCCAAACAGCAAGTTAACATGGACATATTCTCCCACTAGTGCTCTCTGCAGGAGCATGTGTCACATTTATTGTCATAACAACTAAGCTGTGCCCTATCAGAAACTATCTGGCACCCTCCTTCGTTACTTCACCTTTATTGAATCACATGCAAAGCTTGTGCGGAATGGCCCTCAGTGTGGAGTTGTTTGACATGTTGGAATGATTAGAATCAGGGTTTTTGTTTGTTTGTTTGTTTGTTTTGTTTGTTTTTGCAGAGATACAGCAGAAATGGCACCATGTCCTTCATCATGCACAGCAACAAGTGGTACATGATGCTTGTCATTATGCCTCCAATATTGACTCTAATGTTGTGATGAAGGTGGCGTCTGACAGAATTTACTATCTTAAGCTATTAGTGTCTCCTTTGAAATGATCAGAATATTGTGGGCAGATACTTTGAAACTAAGCAAGTATCTTCTTTCTCAGACTCTAGGGGAGCACACACTGAAGATAGCTGCATCTCTTACAGCTCTGGATTGCTGGACTCACTTTCAGTAATATTTCATATCACTGATTAAATAAAATGAGAAGTCACCTAACTAGTTTGGGCTGTGTTTTGTGGGGTGTTTGTGCATGTGGACAGAGTATTTAGTACCTAACTTTCAACTGTGAAAAGGTAATAACATGGGAACTTTTACAAAGAGTATAAAGTTATAACATGAGAATATACAAGATGCAATTTTCCAAGTGTAGGATTAGGTAGAAAACCCTTTGGGTTAAGGAGAAAGCCTATCCAATGCTACCAGTGTTTGAAAACACAGAGAGCATGTAGGTTGGAGCATAAAATGCAAGTAGAACTTACAGGTGAAGAATATTATAATACAGTAATGTAGTGGGCTTCAATGAGCTGCCTTTAACAAGAGGTTAAAGAGTAAAATTTAATAGAAAATGATAACATACGAATATTTTATAAAATGCTTTCTATAAAGTTATTTTTTCAGTAGGACATAAGAACATCTGTTGATTCTTTAAATCTTGTGAAGTTTAGCTTCCTGATTTCCTTTTGGATGTGGACATTGCTATTTTCTTATGTTGGAATGTTTATGGGAACGCTCATAACTATGTAAAATACCTCAGAGGAAGTTAAAGAGCAATGTCATGAGAAAATCCCAAGTTTTCACTAAATGAGACTCACTCTGAAATCTTTTCATTTCAATCTTCTCTTACTTTCACTTCATATTGGAATAAAATGTGTTTGTATGTTACTCTTTGTACATGGAATACACTTCTGATGTCCAACAACAGTGATTCATGATGACCACATGGTCAGTTATAATCATCTGTGGTCAGACCATCTTTAGGCTGTGGAAAGAAATAAATGTGACCTAGAGCTTCAAGGTCATGTAGCCCCTGGAACCAGAATTTATTTCATTGTTATTGTGTGTGTTTCTGTGTGTGTGTTTCTAAATATGAACTCTCTGGTGCATATAATGTTATTAGTATTTATGTTTTTTTTATTATTATTTTTATTCATTACAATTTATTCACTTTGTTTTTTTTTTTTTTTTTTTTTTTTTTTTCAATGCAGTTTATTCAGGAACCTTGAACAATCCTTGGACCCTGGGGAAAGCCAGCCCACAGCTTAAATAGCCTCTGGGTAGCCAACCCAGGCGTGCCACGTGCAATTTGAACACAGGGAACTTCCAAGAGACTCATACTCCAACCAAGGACTATTCATGGAGATAACCCAGAACCCCTGCACAGATGTAGCCCAGGGCAGTTCAGAGTATTTATGTTTTTAGGGCTGACCATTTGTCACTGGAGAACCTGATTGATGAACTCTTCCTTGAAATAAACTACCTCTTCTGCTATAAGCTTTCCCTATCTAACCATACTTCCTGTGTAGGGCTGAAGCCTTGTAAATCTTTCCAGGTCTACTTTATCATGTATATTCATTTTGTCCTTGTTAAACTCATGTTTGGTCAGTCATCTTAGTAAGAACTTACAGGTTTAACTTGAGCCATTACTGGGAAATACAATCTCACAGAAAACTTCCTGATCCTTTGGCTCTTATGTTCTTTTTTTTAATATTTATTTTATTTTTATATTAATCACAGGTTGTTTACTTTGTATCCCAGCCATAGCCCCCTCCTTCATTCCCTCCCAATCCTACCTTCCCTCCTTTATCTCCTCCTTGCCTTTTTCCAAGTCAACTGCTAGGGGAGGTCCTCCTCCCCTTCCATATGACCCTAGCTTATCAGGTATCTCCAGGACTGGCTGACATGTCCTCCTCTGTGGCCTAGCAAGACTGTTCTTCCCCCGGGGTGGGGTGGGGAAGGTAAAGGAGGCAGTCCTTGAGTTCATGTCAGAAATAGCTCCTGTTCCCCTTACTAGGGAACCCACCTGGTTACTGAGCTACCATGGGCTACATCCGAGCAGGGATTCTAGGTTATATCCATACATGGTCCTTGTTTGGAGAAACAGTCTTATAGAAGACCCCCGTGCCCTGATATATTTGGTCCTTACTCTTTTCTCACCCTTTTCTGCAGTCTTCTCTGAGCCTTAGATGTGGGGTATTTTGTAGATGAATCCGTTGGTACTGGCCTCAAGAATAATTGTTGTATTTTTTGTGCCCTTCTACAGTATCCTACATTGTATTTCTCTGTAAAGTGACTGCCAATTGGAAATGTCCAGTTAAGAAAAAGAACACAGATGCCATGTATATTCAGGAATGAGTTTTTAACATGTCTTGCAGATTTTTAAGAAAATCAATCATAAATAGATGAATATAGAGTAAACCAAATGTTTTCAATTCCCACTTTACAAACTGAATTTTTTCTACTCTTGTATTTTTCTTTTTTAATTTAATTAATTAATTAACACTCTATTCACTTTGTATCACTGCTGCAGCCCCTCCCTCATCTCCTCCCAGTCC
Organism: Meriones unguiculatus; assembly: GCF_030254825.1. Lineage (NCBI taxonomy): Eukaryota > Metazoa > Chordata > Mammalia > Rodentia > Muridae > Meriones > Meriones unguiculatus. The sequence goes on along the minus strand of NC_083361.1, from coordinate 79,962,853 downwards.
CAACCATCCTCCCTTTTCTTTGCCTATGTCCTTTCCCCAGCCCACTGATAAGGGAGGACTTCCTCCCCTTGTATCTCACCCTAGCCTATCAGGCCTCATTTGTACTGGCTGCAATGTTTTCCTCTGTGGCCTAGCAAGGTTGCACCCCCCAGGGGGAGATGATCAAAGCGCAGACCACTGAGTTTATGTCAGAGACAGCCCCTGGACCCCCATTTTTCTAATCATTTAGTTTCATTCCATCATCTTCCGTTTTCCTTCATTCCAGCCTCTCAAGATTTTCACAGATTATTTACAAAGCTCACTAACCATTTCTTTCTGCTTGTTTTAAACTGAATCTCATGTTGTTTGGAATTCCTAAGCTTTATCATGTTCATTTGCGGTGCTATCAAATAGTGTCCCTTCACAAACTGAATGCAGAAAGGAATGTTATGGGGGAAAAAATCACCACAGAATGGCAACAGTCAGAGAAAGTGGTATGTAATAAGCTTTCCTCAATTAACCCCAGAAGCAGCTCCTCTTTGCCTACCATGAGATATATTTAAATACATATATTTACAATATTTTCTGAAGAAAAAAATAGAGGCATTAATATACATTACCTTTTCTGAATCATCATGTTAAAAATTACACAACTGCACTTTTTTTTTTTTTAAATGCAGTTTATTCAGGAACATTGAACAATCCTCGGACCCCGGGGAAAGCCCGCCCACAGCTTAAATAGCCTCTGGGTAGCCACTTTTAATGACACATTGCATACAGCAGGTCACAGATATCTTGCATTTAAGAAATATTTCGAGAGGGGCAAGATGGCGGCGCCGGGAGGACTCTCATTCTGAGCAGCAGCACAGCAGGATCAGCACAGTGAACAGCAATCAGAACTCTCGGCCATAAAACACAGTCATTGTGTTTCCCAGGTGAGAGGATACCCCACAGTGGGGGATTCAATCAGCTTTTAACTCACCCGGCTAACCCGCGGAAGAGATCCCAGTTCCGCCAGACGCTTGGCTGCCTGCCGCCAGCCCCAGCCCCAGCCCAGAGCCACAAGCCAGTGTCTCTGGTCCCGGTCCCAGACTGAACCTTGGGCACCACACTATCAGAGACTGGAATTATCAGTCGAGAGATAACCCCAGGGTACAGGAAACGATTGGGACCGGCCTTAGGTCACCCAGACATCCCCTGAAAAAGACTCGGGCGGGTTCCACGGGCACCCCAGGAGCCAGCCCGGAGCCAGAGCCGGGGACCCAGGTTCCGGCACAGAGCCCTGCCTGCCTGCGCGCCTGATTTGCCGCCAGAGATAGAAACGGCGGGTCTGATCTCAGAGCACTCAGCTCACCCCCAACCTGAAAAGGTCCCCGGAAAATTACCCAGCTTAGGGAGCCACTCAGACTCCCAAAAGCCACAAAGGCAGACACAGGCAGTTTCTGCGCACCAGACAGCTGGCAGAGACTGAGCCGCCATCACATAGCTGTGCTCCAGGCACAGGCAAATTTCTGTGGCCAGCCAGCTGGCGGACACTGAGCAGTGTGCACCAGGGCAAAAAAAGACACTGGGAGTCCCTGTCTCCAGAGAATCCACAGGGAAGGAAGGAAACTGTACTGATCTAAATCACCCAATCCTTCCCTAGAAAAAGTCTAGCAGTCTAGTGGGGCCGAGGCGCCAGCACTCAGCTGTGCTCCAGACACAAGCACAAACAGTTGAGGCGCGCCTGATGTCCAACTGGGTCACAGCAGCTGATCATTAAATTTGCAACAAGAAACCCAGAAACAGGGCAGCTGCCCTCAGGACTTCCCTGGGTGAGAGGAGAACCCTCTCGACTAACAAAGACCACAGTTACCACTCAGGTCTATATCCCTGAGGTGAGCAACTCCTGAAAAAACACCAGCCATCCAGGGACTATACCCAAAAAGCTGAGAAGACATCCTTCAGGAAAATCCAGCTTTCTGCAAAGGGGATTCTCTCCACCACAGGATCCCCAGGAACCACCAGAAAATAACCCCAAACTCCTAAGGTAACACAATGGGTAGAGGCCAGCGTAAAAGCTCAAGCAACAAAAGACAGAGCAATATGGCATCTCCAGAACCCAGTTACCCAGGGGCAAGTAGCCCTGGACACCCCACCATAACTGAAATCCAAGAAGATGACCTAACAAGTATGCTCATGAAGATGATAACAGAGGAAACAAATAAGATTCGTAAAGACATAGAGGAAGATAAACTCAAACAGAATATTGCCATCCGTAAAGAAATAGAGGAAGCTGCAGCCAAACAGTTTATGGCCTTTAGAAAGGAAATGCTTAAAACACTGAATGAAATGAAAGAAACAGAGTTGAAGGAACTAAAAGAAAAACAGGAAAGTACAATCAGACAGGTGAAGGAAGTAAACAAAACAACTCAAGACCTGAAGATAGAATTGGAAAAATTAAAGAAAACACAAATGGAAGAAATAATGGAAAGGAAGAATCTAGGGAAGAAAACAGGAACTACAGAGGTAAGCATAACCAACAGACTACAAGAGATGGAAGAAAGAATCTCAGGTGTAGAAGATACAATGGAAGAAATCGATGTATCTGTCAAAGAAAATGTTAAATCTGAAAAATTCCTGACACAGACCATCCAAGAAATGCAAGACAATATGAAAAGACAAAACCTAAGAATAATAGGTATAGAGGAAAAAGAAGACTCCCTTCTCCAAGGCCCAGAAAATATTTTCAACAAAATCATTGAAGAAAATTTCCCCAAGCTAAAGGAGAGGCCAATTAGAATACATGAGGCCTACAGAACACCCAGCAAATTTGACCAGAAAAGAAAATCCTCCCGCCACATAATAATCAAAACAGTAAGTATACAGAACAAAGAAAAAATACTAAAAGCTACAAGGGAAAAAGGCCAAGTAACATATAATGGCAAACCCATTAGAATCACACCTGACTTTTCAACAGAGACTATGAAAGCCAGAAGGGCCTGGACAGATATCATGCAGTCCCTAAGAGAACACAGATGTCAGCCCAGGCTACTATACCCAGCAAAACTCTCAGTCCTCATAGATGGAGAAAACAAGATATTCAATGACAAAAACAAATTTCAACAATACCTACAAACAAATCCAGCATTACAGAAGACACTGGAAGGGAAAATACAACCCAAGAAAGCTACCTACATTCAAGAAAACACAGGAAATAAATAACCTCACTTCAGTAAAACAAAAAGCAACCAAGCACACAACCTGATGACCACAGTCAACATCAAAATCAAGAGATCTAACAGCCACTGGTCATTAATCTCTCTCAACATCAATGGACTCAACTCTCCAATAAAAAGACACAGATTAACAGAATGGATACGTAAACAAAACCCAGCAATCTGTTGCATACAAGAAACACACCTAAGACACAAAGATAGACATTACCTGAGGGTAAAGGGTTGGAAGACGACTTTCCAAGCAAACGGACCCAAGAAGCAAGCAGGAGTAGCCATTCTAATATCTGATAAAATAGACTTTCAACCAAAATTAATCAAAAGAGATGGGGAAGGACACTTCATACTCATCAAGGGAAAATTCCACCAGGAAGACATCACAATCCTGAACATCTATGCCCCAAATACAAGGGCACCCACATTTGTGAAAGAAACATTGATAAAATTTAAAGCACATATAGATCCACACACATTAATAGTGGGAGACTTCAACACCCCACTCTCAACAAAGGACAGGTCAACCAAACAGAAATTAAACAAAGAAACAATGTCTCTGATAGAGGTCATGAATCAAATGGACCTAACAGACATTTACAGAACTTTACACCCAAACACAAAAGAATTTACCTTCTTTTCAGCACCTCATGGAACCTTCTCCAAAATAGACCACATAGTGGGTCACAAAGCGCGCCTCAACAGATACAAGAAGATTGAAATAATCCCATGTATCTTGTCTGATCACCATGGAATAAAGCTGGACCTCAACAATAACAGAAATAACAAAAAGCCTACACACACATGGAAACTGAACAACTTGTTACTAAATGACAGCTGGGTCAGGGAAGAAATAAAGAAAGAAATTAAAGTCTTTCTAGAAATCAATGAAAATGAAGACACAACATACCCGAACTTGTGGGACACAATGAAAGCAGTGCTAAGAGGAAAGTTCATAGCACTAAGTGCCTTCAAGAAGAAATTCGAGACAGCTCATTCAAGCACCCTAATGGCTCACTTAAAAACCCTAGAAAAAGAAGAAGCAGACACACCAAGAAGGAGTAGACGGCTGGAAATAATCAAACTCAGGGCTGAAATCAATCAATTGGAAACAAATAAAACAATTCAAAGAATCAATGAAACCAAGAGCTGGTTCTTTGAGAAAATCAACAAGATCGACAAACCCTTAGCCAGGCTAACTAAAAGGCAGAGAGACACCACCCAAATCAACAAAATCAGAAATGAAAAGGGGGATATAACTACAGACACTGAGGAAATCCAAACAATCATTAGGACTTACTTCAAAAGTCTATATGCCACAAAATTTGAAAATCTAAATGAAATGGACAATTTTCTTGATCGATTTGACTTACCAAAGCTGAACCAGGACCAGGTAAATCAACTAAATAGACCTATATCCCCCAAAGAAATAGAAGCGGTCATCAAAAGTCTCCCATCCAAAAAAAGCCCAGGACCAGATGGCTTCAGCGCAGAATTCTACCAGACCTTCAAAGAAGAGCTAACACCAATTCTCTTCAAACTATTCCACAAAATAGAAACAGAAGGAATATTACCAAATTCATTCTATGAAGCCACAGTCACCTTGGTACCTAAACCTCACAAAGACTCAACAAAGAAAGAGAATTTCCGGCCAATCTCCCTTATGAACATTGATGCAAAAATACTTAATAAAATACTTGCAAACCGAATCCAAGAACACATCAAAGATATTATCCACTATGACCAAGTAGGCTTCATCCCAGGTATGCAGGGGTGGTTCAATATACGGAAATCCATCAATGTGATCCACCATATTAACAAACTGAAAGAAAAAAATCACATGATAATCTCCCTAGATGCTGAAAAAGCCTTTGACAAAATCCAACATCCATTCATGTTCAAAGTATTGGAGAGATCAGGGATACAAGGCACATATCTAAACATAGTAAAGGCGATATACAGCAAGCCTATAGCCAACATCAAACTGAATGGAGAGAAACTTAAAGCAATCCCACTGAAATCAGGGACAAGACAAGGCTGCCCACTCTCTCCATATCTCTTCAACATAGTGTTGGAAGTCCTTGCTAGAGCAATAAGACAGTTGAAGGAGATCAAGGGGATACAAATTGGAAAGGAAGAAGTCAAATTATCACTATTTGCAGATGATATGATAGTATACGTGAGTGACCCCAAAAACTCTACCAGGGAACTCCTACAGCTGATAAACACCTTCAGCAAAGTGGCAGGATACAAAATTAACTCAAAAAAATCAGTAGCCCTCCTGTATACAAAAGACAAAAGGGCGGAGAAAGAAATTAAGGAAACAACACCCTTCACAATAGCCACAAATGACATAAGGTACCTTGGAGTAACCCTAACCAAGGAAGTCAAAGACTTGTATGAAAAAAATTTCAAATCTCTGAAGAAAGAATTAGAAGAAGATATGAGAAGATGGAAAGATCTCCCATGCTCATGGCTTGGTAGGATTAACATAGTAAAAATGGCCATCTTACCAAAAGCAATCTACAGATTCAATGCAATGCCCATCAAATTACCAACACAATTCTTTACAGACCTGGAAAGGAAAATTCTCAACTTCATATGGAATAACAAGAAACCCAGAATTGCTAAAACAATCCTCTACAATAAAAGATCTTCTGGAGGTATCTCCATCCCTGATCTTAAGTTGTACTATAGAGCAACAGTTTTAAAAACTGCATGGTACTGGCATAGAAACAGAATGGTGGATCGATGGAACCGAACAGAGGACCCAGAAATAAACCCACACACTTATGGACACCTGATCTTTGACAAAACCATACAATGGAAAAAAGATAGCATCTTCAACAAATGGTGCTGGTCTAACTGGATAGCTACATGTAGAAAAATGAAAATAGATCCATACTTGTCACCCTGCACAAAACTGAAGTCCAAGTGGATCAAAGACCTCAACATAAAACCAGACACATTAAATCGGCTTGAAAAAAAAGTGGGAAATACCCTAGAACTCATTGGTACAGGGGGAAACTTCCTGAACAGAACACCAACAGCACAGGCTCTAAGAGCAACAACCAATAAATGGGACCTCATGAAACTGAAAAGCTTCTGTAAAGCAAAGGACACCGTCATCAAAACAAAGCGACCACCTACAGATTGGGAAAGAATCTTCACCAACCCTTTATCTGACAGAGGACTCATATCCAGTATATATAAAGAACTAAAGAAGCTGAAAAGCAGCAAACCAAGTAATCCACTTAAAAAATGGGGAACAGAGCTAAACAGAGAATTCTCTGTAGAGGAATACCGAATGGCAGAGAAGCACTTAAAGAAATGCTCAACCTCATTAGCCATTAGGGAAATGCAAATCAAAACAACCCTGAGATTTCACCTTACACCCATGAGAATGGCCAAGATCAAAAACTCAAGTGACAACACATGCTGGAGAGGTTGTGGAGAAAGGGGAACCCTTCTCCACTGCTGGTGGGAATGTAAACTTGTACAACCACTCTGGAAATCAATGTGGCGCTTTCTCAGACAACTAGGAATAGCGCTTCCTCAAGATCCAGCCATACCACTACTGGGCATATATCCAAAAGAGGCTCAAGTACACAAAAAGGACATTTGCTCAACCATGTTTGTAGCAGCTTTATTTGTAATAGCCAGAAGCTGGAAACAACCGAGATGCCCCTCAATTGAAGAATGGATGCAGAAATTGTGGTACATCTACACAATGGAATATTACTCAGCAATGAAAAATAAGGAAATCATGAAATTTGCAGGTAAATGGTGGGATCTGGAAAGGATCATCCTGAGTGAGTTGTCTCAGAAGCAAAAAGACACACATGGTATATACTCACTCATATAGACATACAACATAGGACAAACCCACTAAAACCTGTGCATCTAAAGAAACTAAGCAAGAGAGAGGACCCTAACTAAAACGTCCAATCCCCATCCAGAAAGGCAAAGAGGATGGACATCAGAAGAAGAAGAAAACAGGAAACAACCTAGGAACCTACCACAGAGGGCCTCTGAAAGCCTCTGCCCTTCAGACTATCAAAGCAGATGCTGAGCCTGATGGGCAACTGTTGGGCAGAGTGAATGGAATTTTAGGTAAGAACTGGGAAATAGTAAGAGCTGGAGAGGACAGGGTCTCCACAAGGAGAGCAACAGAACAAGAAAATTTGAACATAGGGAACTTCCCAGAGACTCATACTCCAACCAAGGACTATTCATGGAGATAACCTAGAACCCCTGCACAGATGTAGCCCAGGGCAGTTCAGAGTCCAATTGGGTTACATAGTAATGTGAAGAGGGACTGCCTCTGACATACTCTGATTGGCCTGCTCTTTGATCACCTCCCTCTGGGGGGGAGCAGCCTTACCAGGCCATAGTAGAGGACAATGTAGCCACTTTTGATGTGAACTGACAGACTAAGATCAGAAAGGAGAGGAGAACCTCCCCTATTAGTGGACTTGGGGAGTGGCATGCAAGCAGAGGGAGGAGGGAGGGTGATATTGGGATGGGAGGAGGGAGGGGCTTATGGGGGGATGCAGAATGAATAGTGTAATTGATGAAAAATTTAAGAAAAAAGGGAAAAAAATAATTTAAGAACCTTAAATGACTTTCAAAATTGGAGGAAAAGATGGAGTTAGTCAATTGGCATGGAGCACGTCTCGCCCCTGGGGGCAATGGTCTCCTGAACCTACTCAGACCTCGGACACCACCACTGCTAGTTCTAGAACTGATGCAGGATGTTCCAACGAGGGGTTAAGGCTTCTCATAATATTTCCTATAAGCCCACACCTGTTTGTCTATATCCCCCATTTTTATTCATTATTAGCCAGAAAGAGCCAAGTAATTGTGGTAATGATACTTGCTTTTTTGCCCAATGCTGGAATGCTAGTAAAGTTAGGTATGCCCTGGTTACTCGCATGCCTCACTGGGTGCCTATGCCCATTGATGCCCCTCACGCTATGACTCTCTTCAGACAGAAAAGGGATCTTGGAACTACAGCCACCATTGTTACTACCATCTCATTGACGGCTGTTGGAGCTACCACCAGGGCATTAGCCATGAGTCATACTGGGCAGACTGCTCAGACCCTGAATAATCATTTAGCCAATGTAGCTCATGCCTTAGTTGTACATAAAAGAATTAATGCTCAACTAAAAGGAAGCTTGATGGTGTTCAATCAGAGGATTGACCTCTTGCAGGAGCAAATTGATACCCCATGGCAAATCGCTCAACCTGGCTGTCAATGAAAGTATGCTGGACTTTGTGTCACTAGCATACAACATGAGAATTTTTCCTGCGCTGCAAATCTGTCTAAACAATTGTCGAGCTATATTTTAGGTAATTGGACTGGAGAATTCGATACTACGATGGAGCAGCTGAGAGTGGCCATTGTCACAGTAAATTCTACCGAAGTGGACGCAGGACTAGCCACAGGATTATCAACATGGATTGCTGCAGCCATGAATCACCTGAAGGAATGGGCGGGCATGGGAGTGTTAGCAGGCCTTCTGGTGTTGGTCTCCTTGGTTTGCCTGTGGTATATATGCAAGATTAGAGTCTCACAACAGTGTGATGCAGCCATGATCATTCAGGCCTTTACAGCCATTGAAGCAGGACATTCTCCCCAAGCATGGTTGGATACCATAAAAAGCTAAAATGATATGCTCAGGATGCGAGGCTAAGCACTGCACTCAGGGTCAGCCGCTTTGGACCCAGAGAAGAGCATGTCTGATTGCATGCGGGTTGATGCCCCAGGTCCCGCCTCTGAGAAAAAGGTATTGGACGGGTCTGATGCTCTTTGGGTGGATGACACCTAAATGAACATCTGTACAAAGTCCCAATTTATTTCTAATATCAGAGATCAGACCTCTACTCTTGCCTGATGCGTCTAAAACAAAAAGGGGGAACTGTAGAGAGCTGCGGAATGCTATGCTGGTTTCTGCCTTCCACCTTCCCGATGGTGAGTGCTCTCTGTCACGAACAACTCCACATTTGGCTAAGGCCGAGGATCTGGCTTGCTTCCATGTATGTGGACCTATCTGCATTGCCCCCGTGGCACGCCTGGGTTGGCTACCCAGAGGCTATTTAAGCTGTGGGCTGGCTTTCCCCGGGGTCCGAGGATTGTTCAATGTTCCTGAATAAACTGCATTGAAAAAAAAATAAAATAAAATAAAATAAAAAAAAAAAAAAAAGAAATATTTCACTACACAAAAAGAGGCGCAAACACCAAAAACACCTCTTGAACAAACTACCTAGTGCAATTCACAAGGCAAAGGGTGAGGTGTCTGTGTTTCAGTGATTTGCAACCCTGTTATATAGGTGTATGGGACCTTCCACACAGTATATAAATTATTGTTTAGGAAAGAAACAGGACTGTTCTTTTGTATGATAAATCCTCCAATTTTGAGATAACAGTTACTTCCACTTTTACAACTCACAAATAACGTCAAAAGGCCTGCTTCCCCTAACTTACTACATTAACTTCTCTCATTCCTGTATGTTTTTCAAATTAACTGTTAGATGAAAAGAACAAATAGGGTACTTAAACATGTATCCATTAACATTTTCCAGAGTTCACGGCTTAATATTTTAATATTCTTTCAAACCCACAGGTATGAAAAACAACGAAATGTTTCTTACTTATTTTGAGCATTATGATGCTAGAATGACTGTAGAATATACACTCAACAGAATGAGCCAGAATTAAAACATGATCACTTACCAGTCGGTGTTTATCTCAGCATTCATTTTTGAACAAAATTCATCCTAAAAGAATAAAAATAAAATCTATAATTAATATATCATAATAAAACATAAAAACATTCACCTCACATGAGAGTTTTGCTCACTCATTTAACTCCTGGCTATCTGTCTTCCCCACCTGTAATTCTTATCACAGAATGACAGCAGCTGAATTCTGGCCCATGATAGCTGGCAAGTAGCTAATTTAGCTGCATACCAATCGGGGACACCTATGGCTGGAGATTACAGAGAACATGTCTTGGGTGAGGAAGGAGTACCTTACTGAGATGGAGGGTGGAAGAAGATTCATTTTAGCAGCTTTCCATTTTAAGATAAACTACCTTTCTAATGAAGATTGAACATCTTACCAAAGTCCTCTTTCTTGATTAGCTTCCTTAGGTGTACAGATTTTAGTATGAGTATCCTATATCATATGTCTAATATTCACTTATAATTGAGTATATACCATGGGTGGTCTGGGATACCTCACTCATGGTGATCATTTCTAGAACCCACCATTTACCTGCAAATTTTATGATTTCTTTGTTTTTAATTGCTGAGTAGTGCTCCATTGTGTAAATATGCCAACATTTCTGTATCCATTCCTCAACTGAAGTATTTCTGGGTTGCTTCCAGCTTCTGGGTATTACAAATAAAGCTGCTATGAACATGGTTGAGCAAATGTCCTTGTTGTATACTTGAGCATCTTTTGGATATATGCCTAGGAGTGGTATAGCTGGATCTTGAGGAAGCGCTATTCCTAATTGTCTGAGAAAGCACCAGATTGATTTCCAAAGTGGATATACAAGTTTTCATTTCCATCAGCAGTGGAGGAGGGTTCCTTTTTCTCTGCATCCACAGGGATCTGGACAGGAGCCTATCACAGAAGGACTCTGAAAGACTCTACCCAGCAGGGCATCAAAACATATGCTAAGATTCATAGCCAAACATTTTGCAGAGTGGAGGGAATCTTATTTATGGAAGAAGGGGGAGATAGAAAGACCTGGAGGGAACAGGAGATCTACAAGAAGAGCAACAGAACCAAAAAATCTGGCACAGGGGTCTTTTTTGAGACTGATACTCCAAACAAGGACGGTGCATAGAGATTACTTAGAACCACTGCACAGATGTAGCCCATGACATGTTCAGTCTCCGAGCATGTTCCCTAGTAATGGGAACAGGGACTGTCTCTGACAGGAACTCAATGGCTGGCTCTTTAATCACCTCCACCTGAGGGAGAGCAGCTTTATCAGTCCACAGAGGAAGACAAAGAAGCCAGTCCTAATGAGACCTGATAGATTAGGGTCAGATGGAAGGGGAGGAGGACCTCCCCTATCATTGGACTGGGGGAGGGGCATAGGAGAAGACAAGGGCCAAAGGGTGGGACTGGGAGGGGATGAGGGAGGGGACTTTAGCTGGGATACAAAGCAAATAAACTGTAATTAATAAAAATAAATTTTAGAAACAAGATAAACTACACATTGGTCTTAAAAGCAAAAATGAAATCCATGTGGCCAGAAGTGATACATCAGTCTTCTGGCAGAGTCCTAGTTCTTGGCTTAATTCCAGGGGACAGAAGTTGGAACCCCCACTAACCTCAAGACTTTCAGAAGTGAAGTCCCCTTCTGGAAAGCTTGACAGTGTGCTCACCGCTTGAGAGAAATATGTGCTCCCAAACATTAATTTGCTCCAAGACGCCAAAGAAGTGATTTTTAAATCCTGAACTCATCCCAAACTCACAATCAATATAGCTAGACTTGCACTTTTCCCACCATTGAAATGCGGGAGAAGTAGAAAATTTATTTATTTGTTCCACAAATGTTTATTGTTTGTGTTTCAAGTACAACATTTGTTTTGTGTAATTACGATCACCACAAACTGAGAAAGCTGCTTGTTTGAATTTAAATTGTATAAATAGGTGAGGAACAGATATTCCATATTTTTAAGGTCCAAGTACAGGACAGATTATTTTTCATTTTTTAGCTTGTTTTATTTTTTGAGATTATCATGTAGTTAAATCATTCCCCTATACCTTTTTCTTCCTCCAAACACTCACAGAGAGCCCTCCTTGCTCTCTTTCATATTCATGGCCTTTATTCCATTAATTTCATGTGCATACATGAATATATATGTGTAGTCATACCTCCCTTAAGATATAAAAACAACTTTTTCAGTGAGAATAATTTTTCTTATATGTTAATTTTTAGGGTTGGTCAGTTTGTATTAATAACCAGTTGCTGTGGTGTTCCCTTTGGAAGACACTTTTTCCTGCTCTTGGCGTAATTTAGTCGATTATAATCCTTTGTGTAGGCTCAAAAACTCCTGGACTCCTCACCCTATTTACTTTAGCATGTCTGCTATTTCAGCTCACATTTAGGCAATCATGTTGTTGAATCTTTATTGGTGCAGCTACTGAAATTCATAGATGACAAAAATCCCATAGCAACTCTCAAATCCTCTGGTTTCTACAATTGGACTACCACCACACCCAGCCCAGTGATCCTTGAGCTTTAGGTGTGGGAGTTGATTGTATATATATATATAAAACACATTGGTTGGTGTTTTTGTACTAGGACCCACAATTTGTAATGGTCTCCTAGGCAACTCTCCAGGCTACTAAAGTAATGAATTTTGGAGGAGAACCTGTAACCACCACTTAACTCACCCAGAATAATTCCTAGTTACAGTCTAAGTATCTGTCTTAATGGCCACAGATAACTACAGTCCCCAATCCCTCATCAAGAAAACTTCCCTTTACAACAGGCAGAAATTATTTTTAATAAGGGAAATTAAGACATTGAGAGACAGTCGCAGAAGCTAAAGATGAGTGAGTGGAGTTGGCAACTTTAGTGTTGAGTGTTTAAGGTAGACCAATGAATATTCAATAATTTAAATTACACTAACATACTATTAGAAGAAAAAAGAGGTTGATTTTAAGTGAGTAAATTGATAAAGAACAGTATATAGAGAGAGTTCTAGAGCAATGATAAGGCCATAGCTTTACAGGTGAGACTCTCATGATTTTCACAAGAACACAGGAAAAATTATCTTGGCAATTGATTGCCTACATTTGCTTTATAATTTTTCAATGCTGAATAGATGTTCAGGACTAAATCGCAAGTCAAATTCTTCAGCATAAAATGTCACATTTGACTGTGAAGTGATCTGTGAGACACTGAACTACCCTTTCTTCAGTTACAGAGTAGCCTTAAAAGATTGAGAAATGATAGAAGTCTTCAAACTGGGTTGCAATCCCATGTCAATAATTTAAAATAACCGTTCAAGTTTGCTTCTTACTGCTTTGAGAAACACCATGTGATAAAGGTGACTTGGAGGAGGAATGGTTGATTTCAGCTTACTCCC